>NW_027367205.1:0-60784 GCF_046119375.1 Phyllobates terribilis | reverse complement strand
GGGGACATATGGAGCAGGTTAAGAGTGTAGTATAGATGATACAATTATAGTGGGTCTGGTGTGGTGACATATGGAGCAGGATAAGAGTGGAGAGGAGGAGCATATGGAGCAGGATAAGAGTGTAGTATAGATGTTACATTATAGTGGGGTCTGGTGAGGAGACATATGGAGCAGGATAAGAGTGTAGTATAGATGTTACATTATAGGGGGTCTGGTGTGGAGACATATGGAGCAGGATAAGAGTGTAGTATAGATGTTACATTATAGCGGGTCTGGTGAGGAGACATATGGAGCAGGATAAGAGTGTAGTATAGATGTTACATTATAGCTGGGTCTGGTGAGGAGACATATGGAGCAGGATAAGAGTGTAGTATAGATGTTACATTATAGTGGGGTCTGGTGTGGAGACATATGGAGCAGGATAAGAGTGTAGTATAGATGTTACATTATAGCAGGGTCTGGTGAGGAGACATATGGAGCAGGATAAGAGTGTAGTATAGATGTTACATTATAGTGGGGTCTGGTGAGGAGACATATGGAGCAGGATAAGAGTGTAGTATAGATGTTACATTATAGCGGGTCTGGTGTGGAGACATATGGAGCAGGATAAGAGTGTAGTATAGATGTTACATTATAGCGGGGTCTGGTGAGGAGACATATGGAGCAGGATAAGAGTGTAGTATAGATGTTACATTATAGCGGGGTCTGGTGTGGAGACATATGGAGCAGGATAAGAGTGTAGTATAGATGTTACATTATAGCGGGGTCTGGTGTGGTGACATATGGAGCAGGATAAGAGTGTAGTATAGATGTTACATTATAGCGGGGTCTGGTGTGGAGACATATGGAGCAGGATAAGAGTGTAGTATAGATGTTACATTATAGCGGGGTCTGGTGTGGTGACATATGGAGCAGGATAAGAGTGTAGTATAGATGTTACATTATAGCGGGGTCTGGTGTGGTGACATATGGAGCAGGATAAGAGTGTAGTATAGATGTTACATTATAGCGGGGTCTGGTGTGGTGACATATGGAGCAGGATAAGAGTGTAGTATAGATGTTACATTATAGCGGGGTCTGGTGTGGTGACATATGGAGCAGGATAAGAGTGTAGTATAGATGTTACATTATAGCGGGGTCTGGTGTGGTGACATATGGAGCAGGATAAGAGTGTAGTATAGATGTTACATTATAGCAGGGGTCTGGTGTGGTGACATATGGAGCAGGATAAGAGTGTAGTATAGATGTTACATTATAGCGGGGTCTGGTGTGGTGACATATGGAGCAGGATAAGAGTGTAGTATAGATGTTACATTATAGTGGGGTCTGGTGTGGTGACATATGGAGCAGGATAAGAGTGTAGTATAGATGTTACATTATAGCGGGGTCTGGTGTGGAGACATATGGAGCAGGATAAGAGTGTAGTATAGATGTTACATTATAGCGGGGTCTGGTGTGGTGACATATGGAGCAGGATAAGAGTGTAGTATAGATGTTACATTATAGCAGGGTCTGGTGTGGTGACATATGGAGCAGGATAAGAGTGTAGTATAGATGTTACATTATAGCGGGGTCTGGTGTGGAGACATATGGAGCAGGATAAGAGTGTAGTATAGATGTTACATTATAGCGGGGTCTGGTGTGGAGACATATGGAGCAGGATAAGAGTGTAGTATAGATGTTACATTATAGCAGGGGTCTGGTGTGGAGACATATGGAGCAGGATAAGAGTGTAGTATAGATGTTACATTATAGCAGGGTCTGGTGTGGAGACATATGGAGCAGGATAAGAGTGTAGTATAGATGTTACATTATAGCAGGGTCTGGTGTGGTGACATATGGAGCAGGATAAGAGTGTAGTATAGATGTTACATTATAGCAGGGTCTGGTGTGGAGACATATGGAGCAGGATAAGAGTGTAGTATAGATGTTACATTATAGCTGGGGTCTGGTGTGGAGACATATGGAGCAGGATAAGAGTGTAGTATAGATGTTACATTATAGCGGGGTCTGGTGTGGAGACATATGGAGCAGGATAAGAGTGTAGTATAGATGTTACATTATAGCGGGGTCTGGTGTGGAGACATATGGAGCAGGATAAGAGTGTAGTATAGATGTTACATTATAGCAGGGGTCTGGTGTGGAGACATATGGAGCAGGATAAGAGTGTAGTATAGATGTTACATTATAGCGGGGTCTGGTGTGGAGACATATGGAGCAGGATAAGAGTGTAGTATAGATGTTACATTATAGCGGGGTCTGGTGTGGAGACATATGGAGCAGGATAAGAGTGTAGTATAGATGTTACATTATAGTGGGGTCTGGTGTGGAGACATATGGAGCAGGATAAGAGTGTAGTATAGATGTTACATTATAGCAGGGTCTGGTGTGGAGACATATGGAGCAGGATAAGAGTGTAGTATAGATGTTACATTATAGCGGGGTCTGGTGTGGAGACATATGGAGCAGGATAAGAGTGTAGTATAGATGTTACATTATAGCGGGGTCTGGTGTGGAGACATATGGAGCAGGATAAGAGTGTAGTATAGATGTTACATTATAGCGGGGTCTGGTGTGGAGACATATGGAGCAGGATAAGAGTGTAGTATAGATGTTACATTATAGCGGGGTCTGGTGTGGAGACATATGGAGCAGGATAAGAGTGTAGTATAGATGTTACATTATAGTGGGGTCTGGTGTGGAGACATATGGAGCAGGATAAGAGTGTAGTATAGATGTTACATTATAGCGGGGTCTGGTGTGGAGACATATGGAGCAGGATAAGAGTGTAGTATAGATGTTACATTATAGTGGGGTCTGGTGTGGAGACATATGGAGCAGGATAAGAGTGTAGTATAGATGTTACATTATAGTGGGGTCTGGTGTGGAGACATATGGAGCAGGATAAGAGTGTAGTATAGATGTTACATTATAGCGGGGTCTGGTGTGGAGACATATGGAGCAGGATAAGAGTGTAGTATAGATGTTACATTATAGTGGGGTCTGGTGTGGAGACATATGGAGCAGGATAAGAGTGTAGTATAGATGTTACATTATAGTGGGGTCTGGTGTGGAGACATATGGAGCAGGATAAGAGTGTAGTATAGATGTTACATTATATGTGGGGTCTGGTGTGGAGACATATGGAGCAGGATAAGAGTGTAGTATAGATGTTACATTATAGTGGGGTCTGGTGTGGAGACATATGGAGCAGGATAAGAGTGTAGTATAGATGTTACATTATAGTGGGGTCTGGTGTGGTGACATATGGAGCAGGATAAGAGTGTAGTATAGATGTTACATTATAGTGGGGTCTGGTGTGGAGACATATGGAGCAGGATACATTATAGTGGGGTCTGGTGTGGAGACATATGGAGCAGGATAAGAGTGTAGTATAGATGTTACATTATAGCAGGGTCTGGTGTGGAGACATATGGAGCAGGATAAGAGTGTAGTATAGATGTTACATTATAGTGGGGTCTGGTGTGGAGACATATGGAGCAGGATAAGAGTGTAGTATAGATGTTACATTATAGCAGGGTCTGGTGTGGAGACATATGGAGCAGGATAAGAGTGTAGTATAGATGTTACATTATAGCAGGGTCTGGTGTGGAGACATATGGAGCAGGAATAAGAGTGTAGTATAGATGTTACATTATAGTGGGGTCTGGTGTGGAGACATATGGAGCAGAATAAGAGTGTAGTATAGATGTTACATTATAGTGGGGTCTGGTGTGGAGACATATGGAGCAGGATAAGAGTGTAGTATAGATGTTACATTATAGCGGGGTCTGGTGTGGAGACATATGGAGCAGAATAAGAGTGTAGTATAGATGTTACATTATAGTGGGGTCTGGTGAGGAGACATATGGAGCAGGATAAGAGTGTAGTATAGATGTTACATTATAGTGGGGTCTGGTGTGGAGACATATGGAGCAGGATAAGAGTGTAGTATAGATGTTACATTATAGTGGGGTCTGGTGTGGAGACATATGGAGCAGGATAAGAGTGTAGTATAGATGTTACATTATAGTGGGGTCTGGTGTGGAGACATATGGAGCAGAATAAGAGTGTAGTATAGATGTTACATTATAGCGGGGTCTGGTGAGGAGACATATTGAGCAGGATAAGAGTGTAGTATAGATGTTACATTATAGCGGGGTCTGGTGAGGAGACATATGGAACAGGATAAGAGTGTAGTATAGATGTTACATTATAGCAGGGTCTGGTGAGGAGACATATGGAGCAGGATAAGAGTGTACTATAGATGTTACATTATAGCAGGGTCTGGTGTGGTGACATATGGAGCAGGTTAAGAGTGTAGTATAGATGTTACATTATAGCGGGGTCTGGTGAGGAGACATATGGAGCAGGATAAGAGTGTAGTATAGATGTTACATTATAGCGGGGTCTGGTGTGGAGACATATGGAGCAGGATAAGAGTGTAGTATAGATGTTACATTATAGCGGGGTCTGGTGTGGTGACATATGGAGCAGGATAAGAGTGTAGTATAGATGTTACATTATAGCGGGGTCTGGTGTGGAGACATATGGAGCAGGATAAGAGTGTAGTATAGATGTTACATTATAGCGGGGTCTGGTGTGGTGACATATGGAGCAGGATAAGAGTGTAGTATAGATGTTACATTATAGTGGGGTCTGGTGTGGAGACATATGGAGCAGGATAAGAGTGTAGTATAGATGTTACATTATAGCGGGGTCTGGTGTGGAGACATATGGAGCAGGATAAGAGTGTAGTATAGATGTTACATTATAGCGGGGTCTGGTGTGGAGACATATGGAGCAGGATAAGAGTGTAGTATAGATGTTACATTATAGTGGGGTCTGGTGTGGTGACATATGGAGCAGGATAAGAGTGTAGTATAGATGTTACATTATAGCGGGGTCTGGTGTGGAGACATATGGAGCAGGATAAGAGTGTAGTATAGATGTTACATTATAGCGGGGTCTGGTGTGGTGACATATGGAGCAGGATAAGAGTGTAGTATAGATGTTACATTATAGTGGGGTCTGGTGTGGTGACATATGGAGCAGGATAAGAGTGTAGTATAGATGTTACATTATAGCAGGGTCTGGTGTGGAGACATATGGAGCAGGATAAGAGTGTAGTATAGATGTTACATTATAGCGGGGTCTGGTGTGGTGACATATGGAGCAGGATAAGAGTGTAGTATAGATGTTACATTATAGCGGGGTCTGGTGTGGTGACATATGGAGCAGGATAAGAGTGTAGTATAGATGTTACATTATAGCAGGGTCTGGTGTGGAGACATATGGAGCAGGATAAGAGTGTAGTATAGATGTTACATTATAGCGGGGTCTGGTGTGGAGACATATGGAGCAGGATAAGAGTGTAGTATAGATGTTACATGAGAGCGGGGCCTGGTGTGGTGACATATGGAGCAGGATAAGAGTGTAGTATAGATGTTACATTATAGCGGGGTCTGGTGTGGTGACATATGGAGCAGGATAAGAGTGTAGTATAGATGTTACATTATAGTGGGGTCTGGTGTGGTGACATATGGAGCAGGATAAGAGTGTAGTATAGATGTTACATTATAGGGGGGTCTGGTGTGGTGACATATGGAGCAGGATAAGAGTGTAGTATAGATGTTACATTATAGCGGGGTCTGGTGTGGAGACATATGGAGCAGGATAAGAGTGTAGTATAGATGTTACATTATAGCAGGGTCTGGTGTGGAGACATATGGAGCAGGATAAGAGTGTAGTATAGATGTTACATTATAGCGGGGTCTGGTGTGGAGACATATGGAGCAGGATAAGAGTGTAGTATAGATGTTACATTATAGCGGGGTCTGGTGTGGAGACATATGGAGCAGGATAAGAGTGTAGTATAGATGTTACATTATAGGGGGTCTGGTGTGGTGACATATGGAGCAGGATAAGAGTGTAGTATAGATGTTACATTATAGTGGGGTCTGGTGTGGAGACATATGGAGCAGGATAAGAGTGTAGTATAGATGTTACATTATAGCGGGGTCTGGTGTGGAGACATATGGAGCAGGATAAGAGTGTAGTATAGATGTTACATTATAGGGGGGTCTGGTGTGGTGACATATGGAGCAGGATAAGAGTGTAGTATAGATGTTACATTATAGGGGGGTCTGGTGTGGTGACATATGGAGCAGGATAAGAGTGTAGTATAGATGTTACATTATAGCAGGGTCTGGTGTGGTGACATATGGAGCAGGATAAGAGTGTAGTATAGATGTTACATTATAGCGGGGTCTGGTGTGGAGACATATGGAGGAGGATAAGAGTGTAGTATAGATGTTACATTATAGTGGGGTCTGGTGTGGAGACATATGGAGCAGGATAAGAGTGTAGTATAGATGTTACATTATAGTGGGGTCTGGTGTGGAGACATATGGAGCAGGATAAGAGTGTAGTATAGATGTTACATTATAGTGGGGTCTGGTGTGGTGACATATGGAGCAGGATAAGAGTGTAGTATAGATGTTACATTATAGGGGGGTCTGGTGTGGTGACATATGGAGCAGGATAAGAGTGTAGTATAGATGTTACATTATAGCGGGGTCTGGTGTGGTGACATATGGAGCAGGATTAGAGTGTAGTATAGATGTTACATTATAGCAGGGTCTGGTGTGGAGACATATGGAGCAGGATAAGAGTGTAGTATAGATGTTACATTATAGTGGGGTCTGGTGAGGAGACATATGGAGCAGGATAAGAGTGTAGTATAGATGTTACATTATAGCGGGGTCTGGTGAGGAGACATATGGAGCAGGATAAGAGTGTAGTATAGATGTTACATTATAGCAGGGTCTGGTGTGGTGACATATGGAACAGGATAAGAGTGTAGTATAGATGTTACATTATAGCGGGGTCTGGTGTGGTGACATATGGAGCAGGATAAGAGTGTAGTATAGATGTTACATTATAGCGGGGTCTGGTGAGGAGACATATGGAGCAGGATAAGAGTGTAGTATAGATGTTACATTATAGCGGGGTCTGGTGAGGAGACATATGGAACAGGATAAGAGTGTAGTATAGATGTTACATTATAGCGGGGTCTGGTGTGGTGACATATGGAACAGGATAAGAGTGTAGTATAGATGTTACATTATAGCGGGGTCTGGTGAGGAGACATATGGAACAGGATAAGAGTGTAGTATAGATGTTACATTATAGTGGGGTCTGGTGAGGAGACATATGGAGCAGGATAAGAGTGTAGTATAGATGTTACATTATAGCGGGGTCTGGTGAGGAGACATATGGAACAGGATAAGAGTGTAGTATAGATGTTACATTATAGCGGGGTCTGGTGTGGAGACATATGGAGCAGGATAAGAGTGTAGTATAGATGTTACATTATAGCGGGGTCTGGTGTGGTGACATATGGAGCAGGATAAGAGTGTAGTATAGATGTTACATTATAGGGGGGTCTGGTGTGGTGACATATGGAGCAGGATAAGAGTGTAGTATAGATGTTACATTATAGTGGGGTCTGGTGAGGAGACATATGGAACAGGATAAGAGTGTAGTATAGATGTTACATTATAGCGGGGTCTGGTGTGGAGACATATGGAGCAGGATAAGAGTGTAGTATAGATGTTACATTATAGCGGGGTCTGGTGTGGTGACATATGGAGCAGGATAAGAGTGTAGTATAGATGTTACATTATAGTGGGGTC
The DNA here is from genome assembly GCF_046119375.1 of Phyllobates terribilis. Lineage (NCBI taxonomy): Eukaryota > Metazoa > Chordata > Amphibia > Anura > Dendrobatidae > Phyllobates > Phyllobates terribilis. The sequence continues at coordinate 53,087 of NW_027367205.1, read as the reverse complement.
TGGTGTGGAGACATATGGAGCAGGATAAGAGTGTAGTATAGATGTTACATTATAGTGGGGTCTGGTGTGGAGACATATGGAGCAGGATAAGAGTGTAGTATAGATGTTACATTATAGCGGGGTCTGGTGTGGAGACATATGGAGCAGGATAAGAGTGTAGTATAGATGTTACATTATAGTGGGGTCTGGTGAGGAGACATATGGAGCAGGATAAGAGTGTAGTATAGATGTTACATTATAGCGGGGTCTGGTGAGGAGACATATGGAACAGGATAAGAGTGTAGTATAGATGTTACATTATAGCAGGGTCTGGTGAGGAGACATATGGAGCAGGATAAGAGTGTAGTATAGATGTTACATTATAGCGGGGTCTGGTGAGGAGACATATGGAGCAGGATAAGAGTGTAGTATAGATGTTACATTATAGCGGGGTCTGGTGTGGAGACATATGGAGCAGGATAAGAGTGTAGTATAGATGTTACATTATAGCGGGGTCTGGTGTGGTGACATATGGAGCAGGATAAGAGTGTAGTATAGATGTTACATTATAGCGGGGTCTGGTGTGGTGACATATGGAGCAGGATAAGAGTGTAGTATAGATGTTACATTATAGCGGGGTATGGTGTGGTGACATATGGAGCAGGATAAGAGTGTAGTATAGATGTTACATTATAGCGGGGTCTGGTGTGGAGACATATGGAGCAGGATAAGAGTGTAGTATAGATGTTACATTATAGCGGGGTCTGGTGTGGTGACATATGGAGCAGGATAAGAGTGTAGTATAGATGTTACATTATAGCAGGGTCTGGTGTGGAGACATATGGAGCAGGATAAGAGTGTAGTATAGATGTTACATTATAGTGGGGTCTGGTGTGGTGACATATGGAGCAGGAAAAGAGTGTAGTATAAATGTTACATTATAGCGGGGTCTGGTGTGGTGACATATGGAGCAGGATAAGAGTGTAGTATAGATGTTACATTATAGTGGGGTCTGGTGTGGAGACATATGGAGCAGGATAAGAGTGTAGTATAGATGTTACATTATAGCGGGGTCTGGTGTGGTGACATATGGAGCAGGATAAGAGTGTAGTATAGATGTTACATTATAGCAGTGTCTGGTGTGGTGACATATGGAGCAGGATAAGAGTGTAGTATAGATGTTACATTATAGTGGGGTCTGGTGTGGTGACATATGGAGCAGGATAAGAGTGTAGTATAGATGTTACATTATAGTGGGGTCTGGTGTGGAGACATATGGAGCAGGATAAGAGTGTAGTATAGATGTTACATTATAGCAGGGTCTGGTGTGGTGACATATGGAGCAGGATAAGAGTGTAGTATAGATGTTACATTATAGCGGGGTCTGGTGTGGAGACATATGGAGCAGGATAAGAGTGTAGTATAGATGTTACATTATAGCGGGGTCTGGTTTGGAGACATATGGAGCAGGATAAGAGTGTAGTATAGATGTTACATTATAGCAGGGTCTGGTGTGGAGACATATGGAGCAGGATAAGAGTGTAGTATAGATGTTACATTATAGCAGGGTCTGGTGTGGTGACATATGGAGCAGGATAAGAGTGTAGTATAGATGTTACATTATAGCGGGGTCTGGTGTGGAGACATATGGAGCAGGATAAGAGTGTAGTATAGATGTTACATTATAGTGGGGTCTGGTGTGGTGACATATGGAGCAGGATAAGAGTGTAGTATAGATGTTACATTATAGTGGGGTCTGGGGTGGAGACATATGGAGCAGGATAAGAGTGTAGTATAGATGTTACATTATAGCGGGGTCTGGTGTGGTGACATATGGAGCAGGATAAGAGTGTAGTATAGATGTTACATTATAGCGGGGTCTGGTGTGGTGACATATGGAGCAGGATAAGAGTGTAGTATAGATGTTACATTATAGTGGGGTCTGGTGTGGTGACATATGGAGCAGGATAAGAGTGTAGTATAGATGTTACATTATAGAGGGGTCTGGTGTGGAGACATATGGAGCAGGATAAGAGTGTAGTATAGATGTTACATTATAGCGGGGTCTGGTGTGGAGACATATGGAGCAGGATAAGAGTGTAGTATAGATGTTACATTATAGCGGGGTCTGGTGTGGAGACATATGGAGCAGGATAAGAGTGTAGTATAGATGTTACATTATAGCAGGATCTGGTGTGGAGACATATGGAGCAGGATAAGAGTGTAGTATAGATGTTACATTATAGTGGGGTCTGGTGTGGAGACATATGGAGCAGGATAAGAGTGTAGTATAGATGTTACATTATAGCAGGGTCTGGTGTGGAGACATATGGAGCAGGATAAGAGTGTAGTATAGATGTTACATTATAGCGGGGTCTGGTGTGGAGACATATGGAGCAGGATAAGAGTGTAGTATAGATGTTACATTATAGCGGGGTCTGGTGTGGAGACATATGGAGCAGGATAAGAGTGTAGTATAGATGTTACATTATAGCGGGGTCTGGTGTGGAGACATATGGAGCAGGATAAGAGTGTAGTATAGATGTTACATTATAGCGGGGTCTGGTGTGGTGACATATGGAGCAGGATAAGAGTGTAGTATAGATGTTACATTATAGCGGGGTCTGGTGAGGAGACATATGGAGCAGGATAAGAGTGTAGTATAGATGTTACATTATAGCGGGGTCTGGTGTGGAGACATATGGAGCAGGATAAGAGTGTAGTATAGATGTTACATTATAGCGGGGTCTGGTGTGGTGACATATGGAGCAGGATAAGAGTGTAGTATAGATGTTACATTATAGCGGGGTCTGGTGAGGAGACATATGGAGCAGGATAAGAGTGTAGTATAGATGTTACATTATAGCGGGGTCTGGTGTGGAGACATATGGAGCAGGATAAGAGTGTAGTATAGATGTTACATTATAGTGGGGTCTGGTGTGGTGACATATGGAGCAGGATAAGAGTGTAGTATAGATGTTACATTATAGCGGGGTCTGGTGTGGTGACATATGGAGCAGGATAAGAGTGTAGTATAGATGTTACATTATAGCGGGGTCTGGTGTGGAGACATATGGAGCAGGATAAGAGTGTAGTATAGATGTTACATTATAGCGGGGTCTGGTGTGGTGACATATGGAGCAGGATAAGAGTGTAGTATAGATGTTACATTATAGCGGGGTCTGGTGTGGTGACATATGGAGCAGGATAAGAGTGTAGTATAGATGTTACATTATAGTGGGGTCTGGTGTGGTGACATATGGAGCAGGATAAGAGTGTAGTATAGATGTTACATTATAGTGGGGTCTGGTGTGGTGACATATGGAGCAGGATAAGAGTGTAGCATAGATGTTACATTATAGCAGGGTCTGGTGTGGAGACATATGGAGCAGGATAAGAGTGTAGTATAGATGTTACATTACAGCGGGGTCTGGTGTGGAGACATATGGAGCAGGATAAGAGTGTAGTATAGATGTTACATTATAGTGGGGTCTGGTGTGGAGACATATGGAGCAGGATAAGAGTGTAGTATAGATGTTACATTATAGTGGGGTCTGGTGTGGAAACATATGGAGCAGGATAAGAGTGTAGTATAGATGTTACATTATAGCGGGGTCTGGTGTGGTGACATATGGAGCAGGATAAGAGTGTAGTATAGATGTTACATTATAGCGGGGTCTGGTGTGGAGACATATGGAGCAGGATAAGAGTGTAGTATAGATGTCACATTATAGCAGGGTCTGGTGTGGTGACATATGGAGCAGGATAAGAGTGTAGTATAGATGTTACATTATAGGGGGTCTGGTGTGGTGACATATGGAGCAGGATAAGAGTGTAGTATAGATGTTACATTATAGCGGGGTCTGGTGTGGAGACATATGGAGCAGGATAAGAGTGTAGTATAGATGTTACATTATAGCGGGGTCTGGTGTGGTGACATATGTGGCAGGATAAGAGTGTAGTATAGATGTTACATTATAGCAGGGTCTGGTGTGGTGACATATGGAGCAGGATAAGAGTGTAGTATAGATGTTACATTATAGCGGGGTCTGGTGTGGAGACATATGGAGCAGGATAAGAGTGTAGTATAGATGTTACATTATAGTGGGGTCTGGTGTGGAGACATATGGAGCAGGATAAGAGTGTAGTATAGATGTTACATTATAGCGGGGTCTGGTGTGGTGACATATGGAGCAGGATAAGAGTGTAGTATAGATGTTACATTATAGGGGTTCTGGTGTGGTGACATATGGAGCAGGATAAGAGTGTAGTATAGATGTTACATTATAGTGGGGTCTGGTGTGGAGACATATGGAGCAGGATAAGAGTGTAGTATAGATGTTACATTATAGCGGGGTCTGGTGTGGAGACATATGGAGCAGGATAAGAGTGTAGTATAGATGTTACATTATAGCGGGGTCTGGTGTGGTGACATATGGAGCAGGATAAGAGTGTAGTATAGATGTTACATTATAGCAGGGTCTGGTGTGGAGACATATGGAGCAGGATAAGAGTGTAGTATAGATGTTACATTATAGCAGGGTCTGGTGTGGTGACATATGGAGCAGGATAAGAGTGTAGTATAGATGTTACATTATAGCGGGGTCTGGTGTGGTGACATATGGAGCAGGATAAGAGTGTAGTATAGATGTTACATTATAGCAGGGTCTGGTGTGGTGACATATGGAGCAGGATAAGAGTGTAGTATAGATGTTACATTATAGCGGGGTCTGGTGTGGAGACATATGGAGCAGGATAAGAGTGTAGTATAGATGTTACATTATAGCGGGGTCTGGTGTGGTGACATATGGAGCAGGATAAGAGTGTAGTATAGATGTTACATTATAGCGGGGTCTGGTGTGGAGACATATGGAGCAGGATAAGAGTGTAGTATAGATGTTACATTATAGCAGGGTCTGGTGTGGTGACATATGGAGCAGGATAAGAGTGTAGTATAGATGTTACATTATAGCGGGGTCTGGTGTGGTGACATATGGAGCAGGATAAGAGTGTAGTATAGATGTTACATTATAGCGGGGTCTGGTGTGGAGACATATGGAGCAGGATAAGAGTGTAGTATAGATGTTACATTATAGTGGGGTCTGGTGTGGTGACATATGGAGCAGGATAAGAGTGTAGTATAGATGTTACATTATAGTGGGGTCTGGTGTGGAGACATATGGAGCAGGATAAGAGTGTAGTATAGATGTTACATTATAGTGGGGTCTGGTGTGGAGACATATGGAGCAGGATAAGAGTGTAGTATAGATGTTACATTATAGCGGGGTCTGGTGTGGTGACATATGGAGCAGGATAAGAGTGTAGTATAGATGTTACATTATAGGGGTTCTGGTGTGGTGACATATGGAGCAGGATAAGAGTGTAGTATAGATGTTACATTATAGTGGGGTCTGGTGTGGAGACATATGGAGCAGGATAAGAGTGTAGTATAGATGTTACATTATAGCGGGGTCTGGTGTGGAGACATATGGAGCAGGATAAGAGTGTAGTATAGATGTTACATTATAGCGGGGTCTGGTGTGGTGACATATGGAGCAGGATAAGAGTGTAGTATAGATGTTACATTATAGCGGGGTCTGGTGTGGAGACATATGGAGCAGGATAAGAGTGTAGTATAGATGTTACATTATAGCAGGGTCTGGTGTGGTGACATATGGAGCAGGATAAGAGTGTAGTATAGATGTTACATTATAGCGGGGTCTGGTGTGGAGACATATGGAGCAGGATAAGAGTGTAGTATAGATGTTACATTATAGCGGGGTCTGGTGTGGTGACATATGGAGCAGGATAAGAGTGTAGTATAGATGTTACATTATAGGGGGGTCTGGTGTGGTGACATATGGAGCAGGATAAGAGTGTAGTATAGATGTTACATTATAGCGGGGTCTGGTGTGGTGACATATGGAGCAGGATAAGAGTGTAGTATAGATGTTACATTATAGGGGGGTCTGGTGTGGTGACATATGGAGCAGGATAAGAGTGTAGTATAGATGTTACATTATAGCGGGGTCTGGTGTGGAGACATATGGAGCAGGATAAGAGTGTAGTATAGATGTTACATTATAGCAGGGTCTGGTGTGGAGACATATGGAGCAGGATAAGAGTGTAGTATAGATGTTACATTATAGTGGGGTCTGGTGTGGTGACATATGGAGCAGGATAAGAGTGTAGTATAGATGTTACATTATAGGGGGGTCTGGTGTGGAGACATATGGAGCAGGATAAGAGTGTAGTATAGATGTTACATTATAGCAGGGTCTGGTGTGGTGACATATGGAGCAGGATAAGAGTGTAGTATAGATGTTACATTATAGTGGGGTCTGGTGTGGAGACATATGGAGCAGGATAAGAGTGTAGTATAGATGTTACATTATAGCAGGGTCTGGTGTGGAGACATATGGAGCAGGATAAGAGTGTAGTATAGATGTTACATTATAGTGGGGTCTGGTGTGGTGACATATGGAGCAGGATAAGAGTGTAGTATAGATGTTACATTATAGGGGGGTCTGGTGTGGAGACATATGGAGCAGGATAAGAGTGTAGTATAGATGTTACATTATAGCAGGGTCTGGTGTGGTGACATATGGAGCAGGATAAGAGTGTAGTATAGATGTTACATTATAGGGGGGTCTGGTGAGGTGACATATGGAGCAGGATAAGAGTGTAGTATAGATGTTACATTATAGCAGGGTCTGGTGTGGAGACATATGGAGCAGGATAAGAGTGTAGTATAGATGTTACATTATAGGGGGGTCTGGTGTGGTGACATATGGAGCAGGATAAGAGTGTAGTATAGATGTTACATTATAGCGGGGTCTGGTGTGGTGACATATGGAGCAGGATAAGAGTGTAGTATAGATGTTACATTATAGGGGGGTCTGGTGTGGTGACATATGGAGCAGGATAAGAGTGTAGTATAGATGTTACATTATAGCAGGGTCTGGTGTGGAGACATATGGAGCAGGATAAGAGTGTAGTATAGATGTTACATTATAGCGGGGTCTGGTGTGGTGACATATGGAGCAGGATAAGAGTGTAGTATAGATGTTACATTATAGTGGGGTCTGGTGTGGAGACATATGGAGCACGATAAGAGTGTAGTATAGATGTTACATTATAGTGGGGTCTGGTGTGGTGACATATGGAGCAGGATAAGAGTGTAGTATAGATGTTACATTATAATGGGGTCTGGTGTGGAGACATATGGAGCAGGATAAGAGTGTAGTATAGATGTTACATTATAGCGGGGTCTGGTGTGGAGACATATGGAGCAGGATAAGAGTGTAGTATAGATGTTACATTATAGCGGGGTCTGGTGTGGAGACATATGAAGCAGGATAAGAGTGTAGTATAGATGTTACATTATAGTGGGGTCTGGTGTGGTGACATATGGAGCAGGATAAGAGTGTAGTATAGATGTTACATTATAATGGGGTCTGGTGTGGAGACATATGGAGCAGGATAAGAGTGTAGTATAGATGTTACATTATAATGGGGTCTGGTGTGGAGACATATGGAGCAGGATAAGAGTGTAGTATAGATGTTACATTATAGCGGGGTCTGGTGTGGAGACATATGGAGCAGGATAAGAGTGTAGTATAGATGTTACATTATAGCGGGGTCTGGTGTGGAGACATATGAAGCAGGATAAGAGTGTAGTATAGATGTTACATTATAGTGGGGTCTGGTGTGGTGACATATGGAGCAGGATAAGAGTGTAGTATAGATGTTACATTATAGTGGGGTCTGGTGTGGAGACATATGGAGCAGGATAAGAGTGTAGTATAGATGTTACATTATAGTGGGGTCTGGTGTGGTGACATATGGAGCAGGAAAAGAGTGTAGTATAGATGTTACATTATAGCGGGGTCTGGTGTGGAGACATATGGAGCAGGATAAGAGTGTAGTATAGATGTTACATTATAGCGGGGTCTGGTGTGGTGACATATGGAGCAGGAAAAGAGTGTAGTATAGATGTTACATTATAGTGGGGTCTGGTGTGGAGACATATGGAGCAGGATAAGAGTGTAGTATAGATGTTACATTATAGTGGGGTCTGGTGTGGAGACATATGGAGCAGGATAAGAGTGTAGTATAGATGTTACATTATAGTGGGGTCTGGTGTGGAGACATATGGAGCGGGATAAGAGTGTAGTATAGATGTTACATTATAGCGGGGTCTGGTGTGGAGACATATGGAGCAGGATAAGAGTGTAGTATAGATGTTACATTATAGCGGGGTCTGGTGTGGAGACATATGGAGCACGATAAGAGTGTAGTATAGATGTTACATTATAGCAGGGTCTGGTGTGGAGACATATGGAGCACGATAAGAGTGTAGTATAGATGTTACATTATAATGGGGTCTGGTGTGGAGACATATGGAGCGGGATAAGAGTGTAGTATAGATGTTACATTATAGTGGGGTCTGGTGTGGAGACATATGGAGCAGGATAAGAGTGTAGTATAGATGTTACATTATAGCGGGGTCTGGTGTGGAGACATATGGAGCAGGATAAGAGTGTAGTATAGATGTTACATTATAGTGGGGTCTGGTGTGGAGACATATGGAGCAGGATAAGAGTGTAGTATAGATGTTACATTATAGTGGGGTCTGGTGTGGAGACATATGGAGCAGGATAAGAGTGTAGTATAGATGTTACATTATAGCGGGGTCTGGTGTGGAGACATATGGAGCAGGATAAGAGTGTAGTATAGATGTTACATTACAGCAGGGTCTGGTGTGGTGACATATGGAGCAGGATAAGAGTGTAGTATAGATGTTACATTATAGTGGGGTCTGGTGTGGAGACATATGGAGCAGGATAAGAGTGTAGTATAGATGTTACATTATAGTGGGGTCTGGTGTGGAGACATATGGAGCAGGATAAGAGTGTAGTATAGATGTTACATTATAGCGGGGTCTGGTGTGGAGACATATGGAGCAGGATAAGAGTGTAGTATAGATGTTACATTATAGTGGGGTCTGGTGTGGTGACATATGGAGCAGGATAAGAGTGTAGTATAGATATTACATTATAGTGGGGTCTGGTGTGGTGACATATGGAGCAGGATAAGAGTGTAGTGTAGATGTTACATTATAGTGGGGTCTGGTGTGGTGACATATGGAGCAGGATAAGAGTGTAGTATAGATGTTACATTATAATGGGGTCTGGTGTGGAGACATATGGAGCAGGATAAGAGTGTAGTATAGATGTTACATTATAGTGGGGTCTGGTGTGGAGACATATGGAGCAGGATAAGAGTTTAGTATAGATGTTACATTATAGCGGGGTCTGGTGTGGTGACATATGGAGCAGGATAAGAGTGTAGTATAGATATTACATTATAGTGGGGTCTGGTGTGGAGACATATGGAGCAGGATAAGAGTGTAGTATAGATGTTACATTATAGCGGGGTCTGGTGTGGAGACATATGGAGCAGGATAAGAGTGTAGTATAGATATTACATTATAGTGGGGTCTGGTGTGGTGACATATGGAGCAGGATAAGAGTGTAGTATAGATGTTACATTATAGTGGGGTCTGGTGTGGAGACATATGGAGCAGGATAAGAGTGTAGTATAGATGTTACATTATAGCGGGGTCTGGTGTGGAGACATATGGAGCAGGATAAGAGTGTAGTATAGATATTACATTATAGTGGGGTCTGGTGTGGTGACATATGGAGCAGGATAAGAGTGTAGTATAGATGTTACATTATAGCGGGGTCTGGTGTGGAGACATATGGAGCAGGATAAGAGTGTAGTATAGATGTTACATTATAGCGGGGTCTGGTGTGGTGACATATGGAGCAGGATAAGAGTTTAGTATAGATGTTACATTATAGCGGGGTCTGGTGTGGAGACATATGGAGCAGGATAAGAGTGTAGTATAGATGTTACATTATAGCAGGGTCTGGTGTGGAGACATATGGAGCAGGATAAGAGTGTAGTATAGATGTTACATTATAGCGGGGTCTGGTGTGGAGACATATGGAGCAGGATAAGAGTGTAGTATAGATGTTACATTATAGCGGGGTCTGGTGTGGAGACATATGGAGCAGGATAAGAGTGTAGTATAGATGTTACATTATAGCAGGGTCTGGTGTGGTGACATATGGAGCAGGATCAGAGTGTAGTATAGATGTTACATTATAGCGGGGTCTGGTGTGGAGACATATGGAGCAGGATAAGAGTGTAGTATAGATGTTACATTATAGCGGGGTCTGGTGTGGAGACATATGGAGCAGGATAAGAGTGTAGTATAGATGTTACATTATAGTGGGGTCTGGTGTGGAGACATATGGAGCAGGATAAGAGTGTAGTATAGATGTTACATTATAGTGGGGTCTGGTGTGGTGACATATGGAGCAGGATAAGAGTGTAGTATAGATGTTACATTATAGCAGGGTCTGGTGTGGAGACATATGGAGCAGGATAAGAGTGTAGTATAGATGTTACATTATAGTGGGGTCTGGTGTGGAGACATATGGAGCAGGATAAAAGTGTAGTATAGATGTTACATTATAGTGGGGTCTGGTGTGGAGACATATGGAGCAGGATAAGAGTGTAGTATAGATGTTACATTATAGCAGGGTCTGGTGTGGTGACATATGGAGCAGGATAAGAATGTAGTATAGATGTTACATTATAGCAGGGTCTGGTGTGGTGACATATGGAGCAGGATAAGAGTGTAGTATAGATGTTACATTATAGCAGGGTCTGGTGTGGAGACATATGGAGCAGGATAAGAGTGTAGTATAGATGTTACATTATAGTGGGGTCTGGTGTGGAGACATATGGAGCAGGATAAGAATGCAGTATAGATGTTACATTATAGCGGGGTCTGGTGTGGAGACATATGGAGCAGGATAAGAGTGTAGTATAGATGTTACATTATAGTGGGGTCTGGTGTGGTGACATATGGAGCAGGATAAGAATGTAGTATAGATGTTACATTATAGCAGGGTCTGGTGTGGAGACATATGGAGCAGGATAAGAGTGTAGTATAGATGTTACATTATAGTGGGGTCTGGTGTGGAGACATATGGAGCAGGATAAGAGTGTAGTATAGATGTTACATTATAGCGGGGTCTGGTGTGGTGACATATGGAGCAGGATAAGAGTGTAGTATAGATGTTACATTATAGCAGGGTCTGGTGTGGAGACATATGGAGCAGGATATGAGTGTAGTATAGATGTTACATTATAGCAGGGTCTGGTGTGGAGACATATGGAGCAGGATAAGAGTGTAGTATAGATATTACATTATAGTGGGGTCTGGTGTGGAGACATATGGAGCAGGATAAGAGTGTAGTATAGATGTTACATTATAGCGGGGTCTGGTGTGGAGACATAGGGAGCAGGATAAGAGTGTAGTATAGATGTTACATTATAATGGGGTCTGGTGTGGTGACATATGGAGCAGGATAAGAGTTTAGTATAGATGTTACATTATAGCGGGGTCTGGTGTGGTGACATATGGAGCAGGATAAGAGTGTAGTATAGATATTACATTATAGTGGGGTCTGGTGTGGAGACATATGGAGCAGGATAAGAGTGTAGTATAGATGTTACATTATAGCGGGGTCTGGTGTGGAGACATATGGAGCAGGATAAGAGTGTAGTATAGATATTACATTATAGTGGGGTCTGGTGTGGTGACATATGGAGCAGGATAAGAGTGTAGTATAGATGTTACATTATAGCGGGGTCTGGTGTGGAGACATATGGAGCAGGATAAGAGTGTAGTATAGATGTTACATTATAGCGGGGTCTGGTGTGGTGACATATGGAGCAGGATAAGAGTGTAGTATAGATGTTACATTATAGCGGGGTCTGGTGTGGAGACATATGGAGCAGGATAAGAGTGTAGTATAGATGTTACATTATAGCGGGGTCTGGTGTGGTGACATATGGAGCAGGATAAGAGTTTAGTATAGATGTTACATTATAGCGGGGTCTGGTGTGGAGACATATGGAGCAGGATAAGAGTGTAGTATAGATGTTACATTATAGCAGGGTCTGGTGTGGAGACATATGGAGCAGGATAAGAGTGTAGTATAGATGTTACATTATAGTGGGGTCTGGTGTGGAGACATATGGAGCAGGATAAGAGTGTAGTATAGATGTTACATTATAGCGGGGTCTGATGTGGAGACATATGGAGCAGGATAAGAGTGTAGTATAGATGTTACATTATAGCAGGGTCTGGTGTGGTGACATATGGAGCAGGATAAGAGTGTAGTATAGATGTTACATTATAGCGGGGTCTGGTGTGGAGACATATGGAGCAGGATAAGAGTGTAGTATAGATGTTACATTATAGCGGGGTCTGGTGTGGAGACATATGGAGCAGGATAAGAGTGTAGTATAGATGTTACATTATAGCGGGGTCTGGTGTGGAGACATATGGAGCAGGATAAGAGTGTAGTATAGATGTTACATTATAGCGGGGTCTGGTGTGGAGACATATGGAGCAGGATAAGAGTGTAGTATAGATGTTACATTATAGCGGGGTCTGGTGTGGAGACATATGGAGCAGGATAAGAGTGTAGTATAGATGTTACATTATAGCGGGGTCTGGTGTGGAGACATATGGAGCAGGATAAGAGTGTAGTATAGATGTTACATTATAGTGGGGTCTGGTGTGGAGACATATGGAGCAGGATAAGAGTGTAGTATAGATGTTACATTATAGCGGGGTCTGGTGTGGAGACATATGGAGCAGGATAAGAGTGTAGTATAGATGTTACATTATAGCAGGGTCTGGTGTTGAGACATATGGAGCAGGATAAGAGTGTAGTATAGATGTTACATTATAGCAGGGTCTGGTGTGGAGACATATGGAGCAGGATAAGAGTGTAGTATAGATGTTACATTATAGCAGGGTCTGGTGTGGAGACATATGGAGCAGGATAAGAGTGTAGTATAGATGTTACATTATAGTGGGGTCTGGTGTGGAGACATATGGAGCAGGATAAGAGTGTAGTATAGATGTTACATTATAGCAGGGTCTGGTGTGGTGACATATGGAGCAGGATAAGAATGTAGTATAGATGTTACATTATAGTGGGGTCTGGTGTGGAGACATATGGAGCAGGATAAGAATGTAGTATAGATGTTACATTATAGCAGGGTCTGGTGTGCAGACATATGGAGCAGGATAAGAGTGTAGTATAGATGTTACATTATAGTGGGGTCTGGTGTGGAGACATATGGAGCAGGATAAGAATGTAGTATAGATGTTACATTATAGCAGGGTCTGGTGTGGAGACATATGGAGCAGGATAAGAGTGTAGTATAGATGTTACATTATAGTGGGGTCTGGTGTGGAGACATATGGAGCAGGATAAGAGTGTAGTATAGATGTTACATTATAGCAGGGTCTGGTGTGGAGACATATGGAGCAGGATAAGAGTGTAGTATAGATGTTACATTATAGTGGGGTCTGGTGTGGAGACATATGGAGCAGGATAAGAGTGTAGTATAGATGTTACATTATAGCAGGGTCTGGTGTGGAGACATATGGAGCAGGATAAGAGTGTAGTATAGATGTTACATTATAGCAGGGTCTGGTGTGGTGACATATGGAGCAGGATAAGAGTGTAGTATAGATGTTACATTATAGCGGGGTCTGGTGAGGAGACATATGGAGCAGGATAAGAGTGTTGTATAGATGTTACATTATAGCGGGGTCTGGTGAGGAGACATATGGAGCAGGATAAGAGTGTAGTATAGATGTTACATTATAGCGGGGTCTGGTGTGGAGACATATGGAGCAGGATAAGAGTGTAGTATAGATGTTACATTATAGCGGGGTCTGGTGAGGAGACATATGGAGCAGGATAAGAGTGTAGTATAGATGTTACATTATAGTGGGGTCTGGTGTGGAGACATATGGAGCAGGATAAGAGTGTAGTATAGATGTTACATTATAGCAGGGTCTGGTGTGGAGACATAGGGAGCAGGATAAGAGTGTAGTATAGATGTTACATTATAGCAGGGTCTGGTGTGGAGACATATGGAGCAGGATAAGAGTGTAGTATAGATGTTACATTATAGCGGGGTCTGGTGTGGAGACATATGGAGCAGGATAAGAATGTAGTATAGATGTTACATTATAGCGAGGTCTTGTCTGGTGACATATGGAGCAGGATAAGAGTGTAGTATAGATGTTACATTATAGCGGGGTCTGGTGTGGAGACATATGGAGCAGGATAAGAGTGTAGTATAGATGTTACATTATAGCAGGGTCTGGTGTTGAGACATATGGAGCAGGATAAGAGTGTAGTATAGATGTTACATTATAGCGGGGTCTGGTGTGGAGACATATGGAGCAGGATAAGAGTGTAGTATAGATGTTACATTATAGCGAGGTCTTGTCTGGTGACATATGGAGCAGGATAAGAGTGTAGTATAGATGTTACATTATAGCAGGGTCTGGTGTTGAGACATATGGAGCAGGATAAGAGTGTAGTATAGATGTTACATTATAGCAGGGTCTGGTGTTGAGACATATGGAGCAGGATAAGAGTGTAGTATAGATGTTACATTATAGTGGGGTCTGGTGTGGTGACATATGGAGCAGGATAAGAGTGTAGTATAGATGTTACATTATAGCAGGGTCTGGTGTGGAGACATATGGAGCAGGATAAGAGTGTAGTATAGATGTTACATTATAGTGGGGTCTGGTGTGGAGACATATGGAGCAGGATAAGAGTGTAGTATAGATGTTACATTATAGCAGGGTCTGGTGTGGTGACATATGGAGCAGGATAAGAGTGTAGTATAGATGTTACATTATAGCGGGGTCTGGTGTGGAGACATATGGAGCAGGATAAGAGTGTAGTATAGATGTTACATTATAGCAGGGTCTGGTGTGGTGACATATGGAGCAGGATAAGAGTGTAGTATAGATGTTACATTATAGCAGGGTCTGGTGTGGAGACATATGGAGCAGGATAAGAGTGTAGTATAGATGTTACATTATAGCGGGGTCTGGTGTGGAGACATATGGAGCAGGATAAGAATGTAGTATAGATGTTACATTATAGTGGGGTCTGGTGTGGAGACATATGGAGCAGGATAAGAATGTAGTATAGATGTTACATTATAGCAGGGTCTGGTGTGGAGACATATGGAGCAGGATAAGAGTGTAGTATAGATGTTACATTATAGTGGGGTCTGGTGTGGAGACATATGGAGCAGGATAAGAGTGTAGTATAGATGTTACATTATAGCAGGGTCTGGTGTGGTGACATATGGAGCAGGATAAGAATGTAGTATAGATGTTACATTATAGTGGGGTCTGGTGTGGAGACATATGGAGCAGGATAAGAATGTAGTATAGATGTTACATTATAGCAGGGTCTGGTGTGGAGACATATGGAGCAGGATAAGAGTGTAGTATAGATGTTACATTATAGCGGGGTCTGGTGTGGAGACATATGGAGCAGGATAAGAATGTAGTATAGATGTTACATTATAGCGAGGTCTGGTGTGGTGACATATGGAGCAGGATAAGAGTGTAGTATAGATGTTACATTATAGCGGGGTCTGGTGTGGAGACATATGGAGCAGGATAAGAGTGTAGTATAGATGTTACATTATAGCAGGGTCTGGTGTGGAGACATATGGAGCAGGATAAGAATGTAGTATAGATGTTACATTATAGCAGGGTCTGGTGTGGTGACATATGGAGCAGGATAAGAGTGTAGTATAGATGTTACATTATAGTGGGGTCTGGTGTGGAGACATATGGAGCAGGATAAGAGTGTAGTATAGATGTTACATTATAGCAGGGTCTGGTGTGGAGACATATGGAGCAGGATAAGAGTGTAGTATGGATGTTACATTATAGCGGGGTCTGGTGTGGAGACATATGGAGCAGGATAAGAGTGTAGTATAGATGTTACATTATAGCGGGGTCTGGTGTGGAGACATATGGAGCAGGATAAGAATGTAGTATAGATGTTACATTATAGCGAGGTCTGGTGTGGTGACATATGGAGCAGGATAAGAGTGTAGTATAGATGTTACATTATAGCGGGGTCTGGTGTGGAGACATATGGAGCAGGATAAGAGTGTAGTATAGATGTTACATTATAGTGGGGTCTGGTGTGGAGACATATGGAGCAGGATAAGAGTGTAGTATAGATGTTACATTATAGTGGGGTCTGGTGTGGAGACATATGGAGCAGGATAAGAGTGTAGTATAGATGTTACATTATAGCAGGGTCTGGTGTGGAGACATATGGAGCAGGATAAGAGTGTAGTATAGATGTTACATTATAGCAGGGTCTGGTGTGGAGACATATGGAGCAGGATAAGAGTGTAGTATAGATGTTACATTATAGCGGGGTCTGGTGTGGAGACATATGGAGCAGGATAAGAGTGTAGTATAGATGTTACATTATAGTGGGGTCTGGTGTGGAGACATATGGAGCAGGATAAGAGTGTAGTATAGATGTTACATTATAGTGGGGTCTGGTGTGGTGACATATGGAGCAGGATAAGAGTGTAGTATAGATGTTACATTATAGCAGGGTCTGGTGTGGAGACATATGGAGCAGGATAAGAGTGTAGTATAGATGTTACATTATAGTGGGGTCTGGTGTGGAGACATATGGAGCAGGATAAAAGTGTAGTATAGATGTTACATTATAGTGGGGTCTGGTGTGGAGACATATGGAGCAGGATAAGAGTGTAGTATAGATGTTACATTATAGCAGGGTCTGGTGTGGTGACATATGGAGCAGGATAAGAATGTAGTATAGATGTTACATTATAGCAGGGTCTGGTGTGGTGACATATGGAGCAGGATAAGAGTGTAGTATAGATGTTACATTATAGCAGGGTCTGGTGTGGAGACATATGGAGCAGGATAAGAGTGTAGTATAGATGTTACATTATAGTGGGGTCTGGTGTGGAGACATATGGAGCAGGATAAGAATGCAGTATAGATGTTACATTATAGCGGGGTCTGGTGTGGAGACATATGGAGCAGGATAAGAGTGTAGTATAGATGTTACATTATAGCGGGGTCTGGTGTGGTGACATATGGAGCAGGATAAGAGTGTAGTATAGATGTTACATTATAGTGGGGTCTGGTGTGGAGACATATGGAGCAGGATAAGAGTGTAGTATAGATGTTACATTATAGCGGGGTCTGGTGTGGTGACATATGGAGCAGGATAAGAGTGTAGTATAGATGTTACATTATAGCAGGGTCTGGTGTGGAGACATATGGAGCAGGATATGAGTGTAGTATAGATGTTACATTATAGCAGGGTCTGGTGTGGAGACATATGGAGCAGGATAAGAGTGTAGTATAGATATTACATTATAGTGGGGTCTGGTGTGGAGACATATGGAGCAGGATAAGAGTGTAGTATAGATGTTACATTATAGCGGGGTCTGGTGTGGAGACATAGGGAGCAGGATAAGAGTGTAGTATAGATGTTACATTATAATGGGGTCTGGTGTGGTGACATATGGAGCAGGATAAGAGTTTAGTATAGATGTTACATTATAGCGGGGTCTGGTGTGGTGACATATGGAGCAGGATAAGAGTGTAGTATAGATATTACATTATAGTGGGGTCTGGTGTGGAGACATATGGAGCAGGATAAGAGTGTAGTATAGATGTTACATTATAGCGGGGTCTGGTGTGGAGACATATGGAGCAGGATAAGAGTGTAGTATAGATATTACATTATAGTGGGGTCTGGTGTGGTGACATATGGAGCAGGATAAGAGTGTAGTATAGATGTTACATTATAGCGGGGTCTGGTGTGGAGACATATGGAGCAGGATAAGAGTGTAGTATAGATGTTACATTATAGCGGGGTCTGGTGTGGTGACATATGGAGCAGGATAAGAGTGTAGTATAGATGTTACATTATAGCGGGGTCTGGTGTGGAGACATATGGAGCAGGATAAGAGTGTAGTATAGATGTTACATTATAGCGGGGTCTGGTGTGGTGACATATGGAGCAGGATAAGAGTTTAGTATAGATGTTACATTATAGCGGGGTCTGGTGTGGAGACATATGGAGCAGGATAAGAGTGTAGTATAGATGTTACATTATAGCAGGGTCTGGTGTGGAGACATATGGAGCAGGATAAGAGTGTAGTATAGATGTTACATTATAGTGGGGTCTGGTGTGGAGACATATGGAGCAGGATAAGAGTGTAGTATAGATGTTACATTATAGCGGGGTCTGATGTGGAGACATATGGAGCAGGATAAGAGTGTAGTATAGATGTTACATTATAGCAGGGTCTGGTGTGGTGACATATGGAGCAGGATAAGAGTGTAGTATAGATGTTACATTATAGCGGGGTCTGGTGTGGAGACATATGGAGCAGGATAAGAGTGTAGTATAGATGTTACATTATAGCGGGGTCTGGTGTGGAGACATATGGAGCAGGATAAGAGTGTAGTATAGATGTTACATTATAGCGGGGTCTGGTGTGGAGACATATGGAGCAGGATAAGAGTGTAGTATAGATGTTACATTATAGCGGGGTCTGGTGTGGAGACATATGGAGCAGGATAAGAGTGTAGTATAGATGTTACATTATAGCGGGGTCTGGTGTGGAGACATATGGAGCAGGATAAGAGTGTAGTATAGATGTTACATTATAGCGGGGTCTGGTGTGGAGACATATGGAGCAGGATAAGAGTGTAGTATAGATGTTACATTATAGTGGGGTCTGGTGTGGAGACATATGGAGCAGGATAAGAGTGTAGTATAGATGTTACATTATAGCGGGGTCTGGTGTGGAGACATATGGAGCAGGATAAGAGTGTAGTATAGATGTTACATTATAGCAGGGTCTGGTGTTGAGACATATGGAGCAGGATAAGAGTGTAGTATAGATGTTACATTATAGCAGGGTCTGGTGTGGAGACATATGGAGCAGGATAAGAGTGTAGTATAGATGTTACATTATAGCAGGGTCTGGTGTGGAGACATATGGAGCAGGATAAGAGTGTAGTATAGATGTTACATTATAGTGGGGTCTGGTGTGGAGACATATGGAGCAGGATAAGAGTGTAGTATAGATGTTACATTATAGCAGGGTCTGGTGTGGTGACATATGGAGCAGGATAAGAATGTAGTATAGATGTTACATTATAGTGGGGTCTGGTGTGGAGACATATGGAGCAGGATAAGAATGTAGTATAGATGTTACATTATAGCAGGGTCTGGTGTGCAGACATATGGAGCAGGATAAGAGTGTAGTATAGATGTTACATTATAGTGGGGTCTGGTGTGGAGACATATGGAGCAGGATAAGAATGTAGTATAGATGTTACATTATAGCAGGGTCTGGTGTGGAGACATATGGAGCAGGATAAGAGTGTAGTATAGATGTTACATTATAGTGGGGTCTGGTGTGGAGACATATGGAGCAGGATAAGAGTGTAGTATAGATGTTACATTATAGCAGGGTCTGGTGTGGAGACATATGGAGCAGGATAAGAGTGTAGTATAGATGTTACATTATAGTGGGGTCTGGTGTGGAGACATATGGAGCAGGATAAGAGTGTAGTATAGATGTTACATTATAGCAGGGTCTGGTGTGGAGACATATGGAGCAGGATAAGAGTGTAGTATAGATGTTACATTATAGCAGGGTCTGGTGTGGTGACATATGGAGCAGGATAAGAGTGTAGTATAGATGTTACATTATAGCGGGGTCTGGTGAGGAGACATATGGAGCAGGATAAGAGTGTTGTATAGATGTTACATTATAGCGGGGTCTGGTGAGGAGACATATGGAGCAGGATAAGAGTGTAGTATAGATGTTACATTATAGCGGGGTCTGGTGTGGAGACATATGGAGCAGGATAAGAGTGTAGTATAGATGTTACATTATAGCGGGGTCTGGTGAGGAGACATATGGAGCAGGATAAGAGTGTAGTATAGATGTTACATTATAGTGGGGTCTGGTGTGGAGACATATGGAGCAGGATAAGAGTGTAGTATAGATGTTACATTATAGCAGGGTCTGGTGTGGAGACATAGGGAGCAGGATAAGAGTGTAGTATAGATGTTACATTATAGCAGGGTCTGGTGTGGAGACATATGGAGCAGGATAAGAGTGTAGTATAGATGTTACATTATAGCGGGGTCTGGTGTGGAGACATATGGAGCAGGATAAGAATGTAGTATAGATGTTACATTATAGCGAGGTCTTGTCTGGTGACATATGGAGCAGGATAAGAGTGTAGTATAGATGTTACATTATAGCGGGGTCTGGTGTGGAGACATATGGAGCAGGATAAGAGTGTAGTATAGATGTTACATTATAGCAGGGTCTGGTGTTGAGACATATGGAGCAGGATAAGAGTGTAGTATAGATGTTACATTATAGCGGGGTCTGGTGTGGAGACATATGGAGCAGGATAAGAGTGTAGTATAGATGTTACATTATAGTGGGGTCTGGTGTGGTGACATATGGAGCAGGATAAGAGTGTAGTATAGATGTTACATTATAGCAGGGTCTGGTGTGGAGACATATGGAGCAGGATAAGAGTGTAGTATAGATGTTACATTATAGTGGGGTCTGGTGTGGAGACATATGGAGCAGGATAAGAGTGTAGTATAGATGTTACATTATAGCAGGGTCTGGTGTGGTGACATATGGAGCAGGATAAGAGTGTAGTATAGATGTTACATTATAGCGGGGTCTGGTGTGGAGACATATGGAGCAGGATAAGAGTGTAGTATAGATGTTACATTATAGCAGGGTCTGGTGTGGTGACATATGGAGCAGGATAAGAGTGTAGTATAGATGTTACATTATAGCAGGGTCTGGTGTGGAGACATATGGAGCAGGATAAGAGTGTAGTATAGATGTTACATTATAGCGGGGTCTGGTGTGGAGACATATGGAGCAGGATAAGAATGTAGTATAGATGTTACATTATAGTGGGGTCTGGTGTGGAGACATATGGAGCAGGATAAGAATGTAGTATAGATGTTACATTATAGCAGGGTCTGGTGTGGAGACATATGGAGCAGGATAAGAGTGTAGTATAGATGTTACATTATAGTGGGGTCTGGTGTGGAGACATATGGAGCAGGATAAGAGTGTAGTATAGATGTTACATTATAGCAGGGTCTGGTGTGGAGACATATGGAGCAGGATAAGAGTGTAGTATAGATGTTACATTATAGTGGGGTCTGGTGTGGTGACATATGGAGCAGGATAAGAATGTAGTATAGATGTTACATTATAGTGGGGTCTGGTGTGGAGACATATGGAGCAGGATAAGAATGTAGTATAGATGTTACATTATAGCAGGGTCTGGTGTGGAGACATATGGAGCAGGATAAGAGTGTAGTATAGATGTTACATTATAGCGGGGTCTGGTGTGGAGACATATGGAGCAGGATAAGAATGTAGTATAGATGTTACATTATAGCGAGGTCTGGTGTGGTGACATATGGAGCAGGATAAGAGTGTAGTATAGATGTTACATTATAGCGGGGTCTGGTGTGGAGACATATGGAGCAGGATAAGAGTGTAGTATAGATGTTACATTATAGCGGGGTCTGGTGTGGAGACATATGGAGCAGGATAAGAATGTAGTATAGATGTTACATTATAGCAGGGTCTGGTGTGGTGACATATGGAGCAGGATAAGAGTGTAGTATAGATGTTACATTATAGTGGGGTCTGGTGTGGAGACATATGGAGCAGGATAAGAGTGTAGTATAGATGTTACATTATAGCAGGGTCTGGTGTGGAGACATATGGAGCAGGATAAGAGTGTAGTATGGATGTTACATTATAGCGGGGTCTGGTGTGGAGACATATGGAGCAGGATAAGAGTGTAGTATAGATGTTACATTATAGCGGGGTCTGGTGTGGAGACATATGGAGCAGGATAAGAATGTAGTATAGATGTTACATTATAGCGAGGTCTGGTGTGGTGACATATGGAGCAGGATAAGAGTGTAGTATAGATGTTACATTATAGCGGGGTCTGGTGTGGAGACATATGGAGCAGGATAAGAGTGTAGTATAGATGTTACATTATAGTGGGGTCTGGTGTGGAGACATATGGAGCAGGATAAGAGTGTAGTATAGATGTTACATTATAGTGGGGTCTGGTGTGGAGACATATGGAGCAGGATAAGAGTGTAGTATAGATGTTACATTATAGCAGGGTCTGGTGTGGAGACATATGGAGCAGGATAAGAGTGTAGTATAGATGTTACATTATAGCAGGGTCTGGTGTGGAGACATATGGAGCAGGATAAGAGTGTAGTATAGATGTTACATTATAGCAGGGTCTGGTGTGGAGACATATGGAGCAGGATAAGAGTGTAGTATAGATGTTACATTATAGTGGGGTCTGGTGTGGTGACATATGGAGCAGGATAAGAGTGTAGTATAGATGTTACATTATAGTGGGGTCTGGTGTGGAGACATATGGAGCAGGATAAGAGTGTAGTATAGATGTTACATTATAGCGGGGTCTGGTGTGGAGACATATGGAGCAGGATAAGAGTGTAGTATAGATGTTACATTATAGTGGGGTCTGTTGTGGAGACATATGAAGCAGGATAAGAGTGTAGTATAGATGTTACATTATAGTGGGGTCTGGTGTGGAGACATATGGAGCAGGATAAGAGTGTAGTATAGATGTTACATTATAGCGGGGTCTGGTGTGGTGACATATGGAGCAGGATAAGAGTGTAGTATAGATGTTACATTATAGCGGGGTCTGGTGTGGAGACATATGGAGCAGGATAAGAGTGTAGTATAGATGTTACATTATAGTGGGGTCTGGTGTGGAGACATATGGAGCAGGATAAGAGTGTAGTATAGATGTTACATTATAGCGGGGTCTGGAGTGGAGACATATGGAGCAGGATAAGAGTGTAGTATAGATGTTACATTATAGCGGGGTCTGGTGTGGAGACATATGGAGCAGGATAAGAGTGTAGTATAGATGTTACATTATAGTGGGGTCTGTTGTGGAGACATATGGAGCAGGATAAGAGTGTAGTATAGATGTTACATTATAGTGGGGTCTGGTGTGGAGACATATGGAGCAGGATAAGAGTGTAGTATAGATGTTACATTATAGCGGGGTCTGGTGTGGAGACATATGGAGCAGGATAAGAGTGTAGTATAGATGTTACATTATAGTGGGGTCTGGTGTGGAGACATATGGAGCAGGATAAGAGTGTAGTATAGATGTTACATTATAGCAGAGTCTGGTGTGGTGACATATGGAGCAGGATAAGAGTGTAGTATAGATGTTACATTATAGTGGGGTCTGGTGTGGAGACATATGGAGCAGGATAAGAGTGTCGTATAGATGTTACATTATAGCAGAGTCTGGTGTGGAGACATATGGAGCAGGATAAGAATGTAGTATAGATGTTACATTATAGCGAGGTCTGGTGTGGTGACATATGGAGCAGGATAAGAGTGTAGTATAGATGTTACATTATAGCGGGGTCTGGTGTGGAGACATATGGAGCAGGATAAGAGTGTAGTATAGATGTTACATTATAGTGGGGTCTGGTGTGGAGACATATGGAGCAGGATAAGAGTGTAGTATAGATGTTACATTATAGTGGGGTCTGGTGTGGAGACATATGGAGCAGGATAAGAGTGTAGTATAGATGTTACATTATAGCAGGGTCTGGTGTGGAGACATATGGAGCAGGATAAGAGTGTAGTATAGATGTTACATTATAGCGGGGTCTGGTGTGGTGACATATGGAGCAGGATAAGAGTGTAGTATAGATGTTACATTATAGCAGGGTCTGGTGTGGTGACATATGGAGCAGGATAAGCGTGTAGTATAGATGTTACATTATAGCGGGGTCTGGTGTGGAGACATATGGAGCAGGATAAGAGTGTAGTATAGATGTTACATTATAGCAGGGTCTGGTGTGGAGACATATGGAGCAGGATAAGAGTGTAGTATAGATGTTACATTATAGCGGGGTCTGGTGTGGTGACATATGGAGCAGGATAAGAGTGTAGTATAGATGTTACATTATAGCGGGGTCTGGTGTGGAGACATATGGAGCAGGATAAGAGTGTAGTATAGATGTTACATTATAGTGGGGTCTGGTGTGGTGACATATGAAGCAGGATAAGAGTGTAGTATAGATGTTACATTATAGTGGGGTCTGTTGTGGAGACATATGGAGCAGGATAAGAGTGTAGTATAGATGTTCCATTATAGTGGGGTCTGGTGTGGAGACATATGGAGCAGGATAAGAGTGTAGTATAGATGTTACATTATAGTGGGGTCTGGTGTGGTGACATATGGAGCAGGATAAGAGTGTAGTATAGATGTTACATTATAGCGGGGTCTGGTGTGGAGACATATGGAGCAGGATAAGAGTGTAGTATAGATGTTACATTATAGTGGGGTCTGGTGTGGTGACATATGAAGCAGGATAAGAGTGTAGTATAGATGTTACATTATAGTGGGGTCTGTTGTGGAGACATATGGAGCAGGATAAGAGTGTAGTATAGATGTTACATTATAGTGGGGTCTGGTGTGGAGACATATGGAGCAGGATAAGAGTGTAGTATAGATGTTACATTATAGCGGGGTCTGGTGTGGTGACATATGGAGCAGGATAAGAGTGTAGTATAGATGTTACATTATAGTGGGGTCTGGTGTGGAGACATATGGAGCAGGATAAGAGTGTAGTATAGATGTTACATTATAGCGGGGTCTGGTGTGGAGACATATGGAGCAGGATAAGAGTGTAGTATAGATGTTACATTATAGTGGGGTCTGGTGTGGAGACATATGGAGCAGGATAAGAGTGTAGTATAGATGTTACATTATAGCAGGGTCTGGTGTGGTGACATATGGAGCAGGATAAGAGTGTAGTATAGATGTTACATTATAGTGGGGTCTGGTGTGGTGACATATGGAGCAGGATAAGAGTGTAGTATAGATGTTACATTATAGTGGGGTCTGGTGTGGAGACATATGGAGCAGGATAAGAGTGTAGTATAGATGTTACATTATAGCAGAGTCTGGTGTGGTGACATATGGAGCAGGATAAGAGTGTAGTATAGATGTTACATTATAGTGGGGTCTGGTGTGGTGACATATGGAGCAGGATAAGAGTGTAGTATAGATGTTACATTATAGCGGGGTCTGGTGTGGAGACATATGGAGCAGGATAAGAGTGTAGTATAGATGTTACATTATAGTGGGGTCTGGTGTGGAGACATATGGAGCAGGATAAGAGTGTAGTATAGATGTTACATTATAGCAGAGTCTGGTGTGGTGACATATGGAGCAGGATAAGAGTGTAGTATAGATGTTACATTATAGTGGGGTCTGGTGTGGAGACATATGGAGCAGGATAAGAGTGTAGTATAGATGTTACATTATAGCGG
Source organism: Phyllobates terribilis (assembly GCF_046119375.1). Lineage (NCBI taxonomy): Eukaryota > Metazoa > Chordata > Amphibia > Anura > Dendrobatidae > Phyllobates > Phyllobates terribilis. The sequence goes on along the minus strand of NW_027367205.1, from coordinate 27,674 downwards.
GGTCTGGAGTGGAGACATATGGAGCAGGATAAGAGTGTAGTATAGATGTTACATTATAGCGGGGTCTGGTGTGGAGACATATGGAGCAGGATAAGAGTGTAGTATAGATGTTACATTATAGCGGGGTCTGGTGTGGAGAGATATGGAGCAGGATAAGAGTGTAGTATAGATGTTACATTATAGTGGGGTCTGGTGTGGAGACATATGGAGCGGGATAAGAGTGTAGTATAGATGTTACATTATAGCGGGGTCTGGTGTGGAGACATATGGAGCAGGATAAGAGTGTAGTATAGATGTTACATTATAGCGGGGTCTGGTGTGGAGACATATGGAGCAGGATAAGAGTGTAGTATAGATGTTACATTATAGCGGGGTCTGGTGTGGAGACATATGGAGCAGGATAAGAGTGTAGTATAGATGTCACATTATAGTGGGGTCTGGTGTGGAGACATATGGAGCAGGATAAGAGTGTAGTATAGATGTTACATTATAGCGGGGTCTGGTGTGGAGACATATGGAGCAGGATAAGAGTGTAGTATAGATGTTACATTATAGCAGGGTCTGGTGTGGAGACATATGGAGCAGGATAAGAGTGTAGTATAGATGTTACATTATAGCGGGGTCTGGTGTGGAGACATATGGAGCAGGATAAGAGTGTAGTATAGATGTCACATTATAGTGGGGTCTGGTGTGGAGACATATGGAGCAGGATAAGAGTGTAGTATAGATGTTACATTATAGTGGGGTCTGGTGTGGAGACATATGGAGCAGGATAAGAGTGTAGTATAGATGTTACATTATAGCGGGGTCTGGTGTGGTGACATATGGAGCAGGATAAGAGTGTAGTATAGATGTTACATTATAGCGGGGTCTGGTGTGGAGACATATGGAGCAGGATAAGAGTGTAGTATAGATGTTACATTATAGTGGGGTCTGGTGTGGTGACATATGGAGCAGGATAAGAGTGTAGTATAGATGTTACATTATAGCGGGGTCTGGTGTGGTGACATATGGAGCAGGAAAAGAGTGTAGTATAGATGTTACATTATAGTGGGGTCTGGTGTGGAGACATATGGAGCAGGATAAGAGTGTAGTATAGATGTTACATTATAGCGGGGTCTGGTGTGGAGAAATATGGAGCGGGATAAGAGTGTAGTATAGATGTTACATTATAGCGGGGTCTGGTGTGGAGACATATGGAGCGGGATAAGAGTGTAGTATAGATGTTACATTATAGTGGGGTCTGGTGTGGAGACATATGGAGCAGGATAAGAGTGTAGTATAGATGTTACATTATAGCGGGGTCTGGTGTGGTGACATATGGAGCAGGATAAGAGTGTAGTATAGATGTTATATTATAGCGGGGTCTGGTGTGGTGACATATGGAGCAGGATAAGAGTGTAGTATAGATGTTACATTATAGTGGGGTCTGGTGTGGTGACATATGGAGCAGGATAAGAGTGTAGTATAGATGTTACATTATAGCGGGGTCTGGTGTGGTGACATATGGAGCAGGATAAGAGTGTAGTATAGATGTTACATTATAGTGGGGTCTGGTGTGGAGACATATGGAGCAGGATAAGAGTGTAGTATAGATGTTACATTATAGTGGGGTCTGGTGTGGAGACATATGGAGCGGGATAAGAGTGTAGTATAGATGTTACATTATAGTGGGGTCTGGTGTGGAGACATATGGAGCAGGATAAGAGTGTAGTATAGATGTTACATTATAGTGGGGTCTGGTGTGGAGACATATGGAGCAGGATAAGAGTGTAGTATAGATGTTACATTATAGTGGGGTCTGGTGTGGAGACATATGGAGCAGGATAAGAGTGTAGTATAGATGTCACATTATAGCGGGGTCTGGTGTGGTGACATATGGAGCAGGATAAGAGTGTAGTATAGATGTTACATTATAGCGGGGTCTGGTGTGGAGACATATGGAGCAGGATAAGAGTGTAGTATAGATGTTACATTATAGTGGGGTCTGGTGTGGTGACATATGGAGCAGGATAAGAGTGTAGTATAGATGTTACATTATAGCGGGGTCTGGTGTGGTGACATATGGAGCAGGATAAGAGTGTTGTATAGATGTTACATTATAGTGGGGTCTGGTGTGGAGACATATGGAGCAGGATAAGAGTGTAGTATAGATGTTACATTATAGTGGGATCTGGTGTGGAGACATATGGAGCGGGATAAGAGTGTAGTATAGATGTTACATTATAGCGGGGTCTGGTGTGGTGACATATGGAGCAGGATAAGAGTGTAGTATAGATGTTACATTATAGTGGGGTCTGGTGTGGTGACATATGGAGCAGGATAAGAGTGTAGTATAGATGTTACATTATAGCGGGGTCTGGTGTGGTGACATATGGAGCAGGATAAGAGTGTAGTATAGATGTTACATTATAGTGGGGTCTGGTGTGGTGACATATGGAGCAGGATAAGAGTGTAGTATAGATGTTACATTATAGTGGGGTCTGGTGTGGAGACATATGGAGCAGGATAAGAGTGTAGTATAGATGTTACATTATAGCAGGGTCTGGTGTGGTGACATATGGAGCAGGATAAGAGTGTAGTATAGATGTTACATTATAGTGGGGTCTGGTGTGGTGACATATGGAGCAGGATAAGAGTGTAGTATAGATGTTACATTATAGCAGGGTCTGGTGTGGTGACATATGGAGCAGGATAAGAGTGTAGTATAGATGTTACATTATAGTGGGGTCTGGTGTGGTGACATATGGAGCGGGATAAGAGTGTAGTATAGATGTTACATTATAGCGGGGTCTGGTGTGGTCACATATGGAGCAGGATAAGAGTGTAGTATAGATGTTACATTATAGTGGGGTCTGGTGTGGAGACATATGGAGCAGGATAAGAGTGTAGTATAGATGTTACATTATAGTGGGGTCTGGTGTGGTGACATATGGAGCAGGATAAGAGTGTAGTATAGATGTTACATTATAGTGGGGTCTGGTGTGGTGACATATGGAGCAGGATAAGAGTGTAGTATAGATGTTACATTATAGCAGGGTCTGGTGTGGTGACATATGGAGCAGGATAAGAGTGTAGTATAGATGTTACATTATAGCGGGATCTGGTGTGGTGACATATGGAGCAGGATAAGAGTGTAGTATAGATGTTACATTATAGCGGGGTCTGGTGTGGTGACATATGGAGCAGGATAAGAGTGTAGTATAGATGTTACATTATAGTGGGGTCTGGTGTGGAGACATATGGAGCGGGATAAGAGTGTAATATAGATGTTACATTATAGTGGGGTCTGGTGTGGAGACATATGGAGCGGGATAAGAGTGTAGTATAGATGTTACATTATAGCGGGGTCTGGTGTGGAGACATATGGAGCAGGATAAGAGTGTAGTATAGATGTTACATTATAGCGGGGTCTGGTGTGGAGACATATGGAGCAGGATAAGAGTGTAGTATAGATGTTACATTATAGTGGGGTCTGGTGTGGAGACATATGGAGCAGGATAAGAGTGTAGTATAGATGTTACATTATAGTGGGGTCTGGTGTGGAGACATATGGAGCACGATAAGAGTGTAGTATAGATGTTACATTATAGTGGGGTCTGGTGTGGAGACATATGGAGCGGGATAAGAGTGTAGTATAGATGTTACATTATAGTGGGGTCTGGTGTGGAGACATATGGAGCAGGATAAGAGTGTAGTATAGATGTTACATTATAGTGGGGTCTGGTGTGGTGACATATGGAGCAGGATAAGAGTGTAGTATAGATGTTACATTATAGCGGGGTCTGGTGTGGTCACATATGGAGCAGGATAAGAGTGTAGTATAGATGTTACATTATAGCAGGGTCTGGTGTGGAGACATATGGAGCAGGATAAGAGTGTAGTATAGATGTTACATTATAGCAGGGTCTGGTGTGGTGACATATGGAGCAGGATAAGAGTGTAGTATAGATGTTACATTATAGCGGGGTCTGGTGTGGTCACATATGGAGCAGGATAAGAGTGTAGTATAGATGTTACATTATAGTGGGGTCTGGTGTGGAGACATATGGAGCAGGATAAGAGTGTAGTATAGATGTTACATTATAGCAGGGTCTGGTGTGGTGACATATGGAGCAGGATAAGAGTGTAGTATAGATGTTACATTATAGCGGGGTCTGGTGTGGAGACATATGGAGCAGGATAAGAGTGTAGTATAGATGTTACATTATAGCGGGGTCTGGTGTGGAGACATATGGAGCAGGATAAGAGTGTAGTATAGATGTTACATTATAGTGGGGTCTGGTGTGGTGACATATGGAGCAGGATAAGAGTGTAGTATAGATGTTACATTATAGCGGGGTCTGGTGTGGAGACATATGGAGCAGGATAAGAGTGTAGTATAGATGTTACATTATAGTGGGGTCTGGTGTGGAGACATATGGAGCGGGATAAGAGTGTAGTATAGATGTTACATTATAGCAGGGTCTGGTGTGGAGACATATGGAGCAGGATAAGAGTGTAGTATAGATGTTACATTATAGTGGGGTCTGGTGTGGAGACATATGGAGCAGGATAAGAGTGTAGTATAGATGTTACATTATAGCGGGGTCTGGTGTGGTGACATATGGAGCAGGATAAGAGTGTAGTATAGATGTTACATTATAGCGGGGTCTGGTGTGGAGACATATGGAGCGGGATAAGAGTGTAGTATAGATGTTACATTATAGCGGGGTCTGGTGTGGAGACATATGGAGCAGGATAAGAGTGTAGTATAGATGTTACATTATAGTGGGGTCTGGTGTGGTGACATATGGAGCAGGATAAGAGTGTAGTATAGATGTTACATTATAGCGGGGTCTGGTGTGGAGACATATGGAGCAGGATAAGAGTGTAGTATAGATGTTACATTATAGCGGGGTCTGGTGTGGAGACATATGGAGCAGGATAAGAGTGTAGTATAGATGTTACATTATAGCGGGGTCTGGTGTGGAGACATATGGAGCAGGATAAGAGTGTAGTATAGATGTTACATTATAGCGGGGTCTGGTGTGGAGACATATGGAGCAGGATAAGAGTGTAGTATAGATGTTACATTATAGTGGGGTCTGGTGTGGTGACATATGGAGCAGGATAAGAGTGTAGTATAGATGTTACATTATAGTGGGGTCTGGTGTGGTGACATATGGAGCAGGATAAGAGTGTAGTATAGATGTTACATTATAGTGGGGTCTGGTGTGGAGACATATGGAGCAGGATAAGAGTGTAGTATAGATGTTACATTATAGCAGGGTCTGGTGTGGTGACATATGGAGCAGGATAAGAGTGTAGTATAGATGTTACATTATAGTGGGGTCTGGTGTGGTGACATATGGAGCAGGATAAGAGTGTAGTATAGATGTTACATTATAGCAGGGTCTGGTGTGGAGACATATGGAGCAGGATAAGAGTGTAGTATAGATGTTACATTATAGCAGGGTCTGGTGTGGTGACATATGGAGCAGGATAAGAGTGTAGTATAGATGTTACATTATAGTGGGGTCTGGTGTGGTGACATATGGAGCAGGATAAGAGTGTAGTATAGATGTTACATTATAGCGGGGTCTGGTGTGGTGACATATGGAGCAGGATAAGAGTGTAGTATAGATGTTACATTATAGCGGGGTCTGGTGTGGTGACATATGGAGCAGGATAAGAGTGTAGTATAGATATTACATTATAGTGGGGTCTGGTGTGGTGACATATGGAGCAGGATAAGAGTGTAGTATAGATGTTACATTATAGCGGGGTCTGGTGTGGTGACATATGGAGCAGGATAAGAGTGTAGTATAGATGTTACATTATAGCGGAGTGTGGTGTGGAGACATATGGAGCAGGATAAGAGTGTAGTATAGATGTTACATTATAGTGGGGTCTGGTGTGGAGACATATGGAGCAGGATAAGAGTGTAGTATAGATGTTACATTATAGCAGGGTCTGGTGTGGAGACATATGGAGCAGGATAAGAGTGTAGTATAGATGTTACATTATAGCGGGGTCTGGTGTGGTGACATATGGAGCAGGATAAGAGTGTAGTATAGATGTTACATTATAGCGGAGTGTGGTGTGGAGACATATGGAGCAGGATAAGAGTGTAGTATAGATGTTACATTATAGTGGGGTCTGGTGTGGAGACATATGGAGCAGGATAAGAGTGTAGTATAGATGTTACATTATAGTGGGGTCTGGTGTGGTGACATATGGAGCAGGATAAGAGTGTAGTATAGATGTTACATTATAGCAGGGTCTGGTGTGGAGACATATGGAGCAGGATAAGAGTGTAGTATAGATGTTACATTATAGTGGGGTCTGGTGTGGAGACATATGGAGCAGGATAAGAGTGTAGTATAGATGTTACATTATAGCGGGGTCTGGTGTGGTGACATATGGAGCAGGATAAGAGTGTAGTATAGATGTTACATTATAGCAGGGTCTGGTGTGGAGACATATGGAGCAGGATAAGAGTGTAGTATAGATGTTACATTATAGCGGGGTCTGGTGTGGAGACATATGGAGCAGGATAAGAGTGTAGTATAGATGTTACATTATAGTGGGGTCTGGTGTGGAGACATATGGAGCAGGATAAGAGTGTAGTATAGATGTTACATTATAGCGGGGTCTGGTGTGGAGACATATGGAGCAGGATAAGAGTGTAGTATAGATGTTACATTATAGTGGGGTCTGGTGTGGAGACATATGGAGCAGGATAAGAGTGTAGTATAAATGTTACATTATAGCGGGGTCTGGTGTGGAGACATATGGAGCAGGATAAGAGTGTAGTATAGATGTTACATTATAATGGGGTCTGGTGTGGAGACATATGGAGCAGGATAAGAGTGTAGTATAGATGTTACATTATAGTGGGGTCTGGTGTGGAGACATATGGAGCAGGATAAGAGTGTAGTATAGATGTTACATTATAACGGGGTCTGGTGTGGAGACATATGGAGCAGGATAAGAGTGTAGTATAGATGTTACATTATAGCGGGGTCTGGTGTGGAGACATATGGAGCAGGATAAGAGTGTAGTATAGATGTTACATTATAGCGGGGTCTGGTGTGGTGACATATGGAGCAGGATAAGAGTGTAGTATAGATATTACATTATAGTGGGGTCTGGTGTGGTGACATATGGAGCAGGATAAGAGTGTAGTATAGATGTTACATTATAGCGGGGTCTGGTGTGGTGACATATGGAGCAGGATAAGAGTGTAGTATAGATGTTACATTATAGCGGAGTGTGGTGTGGAGACATATGGAGCAGGATAAGAGTGTAGTATAGATGTTACATTATAGTGGGGTCTGGTGTGGAGACATATGGAGCAGGATAAGAGTGTAGTATAGATGTTACATTATAGCAGGGTCTGGTGTGGAGACATATGGAGCAGGATAAGAGTGTAGTATAGATGTTACATTATAGCGGGGTCTGGTGTGGTGACATATGGAGCAGGATAAGAGTGTAGTATAGATGTTACATTATAGCGGAGTGTGGTGTGGAGACATATGGAGCAGGATAAGAGTGTAGTATAGATGTTACATTATAGTGGGGTCTGGTGTGGAGACATATGGAGCAGGATAAGAGTGTAGTATAGATGTTACATTATAGTGGGGTCTGGTGTGGTGACATATGGAGCAGGATAAGAGTGTAGTATAGATGTTACATTATAGCAGGGTCTGGTGTGGAGACATATGGAGCAGGATAAGAGTGTAGTATAGATGTTACATTATAGTGGGGTCTGGTGTGGAGACATATGGAGCAGGATAAGAGTGTAGTATAGATGTTACATTATAGCGGGGTCTGGTGTGGTGACATATGGAGCAGGATAAGAGTGTAGTATAGATGTTACATTATAGCAGGGTCTGGTGTGGAGACATATGGAGCAGGATAAGAGTGTAGTATAGATGTTACATTATAGCGGGGTCTGGTGTGGAGACATATGGAGCAGGATAAGAGTGTAGTATAGATGTTACATTATAGTGGGGTCTGGTGTGGAGACATATGGAGCAGGATAAGAGTGTAGTATAGATGTTACATTATAGCGGGGTCTGGTGTGGAGACATATGGAGCAGGATAAGAGTGTAGTATAGATGTTACATTATAGTGGGGTCTGGTGTGGAGACATATGGAGCAGGATAAGAGTGTAGTATAGATGTTACATTATAGCGGGGTCTGGTGTGGAGACATATGGAGCAGGATAAGAGTGTAGTATAGATGTTACATTATAGCGGGGTCTGGTGTGGAGACATATGGAGCAGGATAAGAGTGTAGTATAGATGTTACATTATAGCGGGGTCTGGTGTGGTGACATATGGAGCAGGATAAGAGTGTAGTATAGATGTTACATTATAGCGGGGTCTGGTGTGGAGACATATGGAGCAGGATAAGAGTGTAGTATAGATGTTACATTATAGTGGGGTCTGGTGTGGAGACATATGGAGCAGGATAAGAGTGTAGTATAGATGTTACATTATAGCGGGGTCTGGTGTGGAGACATATGGAGCAGGATAAGAGTGTAGTATAGATGTTACATTATAGCGGGGTCTGGTGTGGAGACATATGGAGCAGGATCAGAGTGTAGTATAGATGTTACATTATAGTGGGGTCTGGTGTGGAGACATATGGAGCAGGATAAGAGTGTAGTATAGATGTTACATTATAGCGGGGTCTGGTGTGGAGACATATGGAGCAGGATAAGAGTGTAGTATAGATGTTACATTATAGTGGGGTCTGGTGTGGAGACATATGGAGCAGGATAAGAGTGTAGTATAGATGTTACATTATAGCGGGGTCTGGTGTGGAGACATATGGAGCAGGATAAGAGTGTAGTATAGATGTTACATTATAGCAGGGTCTAGTGTGGTGACATATGGAGCAGGATAAGAGTTTAGTATAGATGTTACATTATAGCGGGGTCTGGTGTGGAGACATATGGAGCAGGATAAGAGTGTAGTATAGATGTTACATTATAGCGGGGTCTGGTGTGGAGACATATGGAGCAGGATAAGAGTGTAGTATAGATGTTACATTATAGCAGGGTCTGGTGTGGAGACATATGGAGCAGGATAAGAGTGTAGTATAGATGTTACATTATAGTGGGGTCTGGTGTGGAGACATATGGAGCAGGATAAGAGTGTAGTATAGATGTTACATTATAGCGGGGTCTGGTGTGGAGACATATGGAGCAGGATAAGAGTGTAGTATAGATGTTACATTATAGTGGGGTCTGGTGTGGAGACATATGGAGCAGGATAAGAGTGTAGTATAGATGTTACATTATAGCAGGGTCTGGTGTGGAAACATATGGAGCAGGATAAGAGTGTAGTATAGATGTTACATTATAGCGGGGTCTGGTGTGGAGACATATGGAGCAGGATAAGAGTGTAGTATAGATGTTACATTATAGTGGGGTCTGGTGTGGAGACATATGGAGCAGGATAAGAGTGTAGTATAGATGTTACATTATAGTGGGGTCTGGTGTGGAGACATATGGAGCAGGATAAGAGTGTAGTATAGATGTTACATTATAGCGGGGTCTGGTGTGGTGACATATGGAGCAGGATAAGAGTGTAGTATAGATGTTACATTATAGTGAGGTCTGGTGTGGAGACATATGGAGCAGGATAAGAGTGTAGTATAGATGTTACATTATAGCAGGGTCTGGTGTGGTGACATATGGAGCAGGATAAGAGTGTAGTATAGATGTTACATTATAGTGAGGTCTGGTGTGGAGACATATGGAGCAGGATAAGAGTGTAGTATAGATGTTACATTATAGCAGGGTCTGGTGTGGAGACATATGGAGCAGGATAAGAGTGTAGTATAGATGTTACATTATAGCGGGGTCTGGTGTGGAGACATATGGAGCAGGATAAGAGTGTAGTATAGATGTTACATTATAGTGAGGTCTGGTGTGGAGACATATGGAGCAGGATAAGAATGTAGTATAGATGTTACATTATAGCAGGGTCTGGTGTGGAGACATATGGAGCAGGATAAGAGTGTAGTATAGATGTTACATTATAGCAGGGTCTGGTGTGGAGACATATGGAGCAGGATAAGAGTGTAGTATAGATGTTACATTATAGCGGGGTCTGGTGTGGAGACATATGGAGCAGGATAAGAGTGTAGTATAGATGTTACATTATAGCGGGGTCTGGTGTGGAGACATATGGAGCAGGATAAGAGTGTAGTATAGATGTTACATTATAGCGGGGTCTGGTGTGGAGACATATGGAGCAGGATAAGAGTGTAGTATAGATGTTACATTATAGCGGGGTCTGGTGTGGTGACATATGGAGCAGGATAAGAGTGTAGTATAGATGTTACATTATAGCAGGGTCTGGTGTGGAGACATATGGAGCAGGATAAGAGTGTAGTATAGATGTTACATTATAGCGGGGTCTGGTGTGGAGACATATGGAGCAGGATAAGAATGTAGTATAGATGTTACATTATAGCAGGGTCTGGTGTGGAGACATATGGAGCAGGATAAGAGTGTAGTATAGATGTTACATTATAGCGGGGTCTGGTGTGGAGACATATGGAGCAGGATAAGAATGTAGTATAGATGTTACATTATAGCAGGGTCTGGTGTGGAGACATATGGAGCAGGATAAGAATGTAGTATAGATGTTACATTATAGCAGGGTCTGGTGTGGAGACATATGGAGCAGGATAAGAGTGTAGTATAGATGTTACATTATAGCAGGGTCTGGTGTGGAGACATATGGAGCAGGATAAGAGTGTAGTATAGATGTTACATTATAGCGGGGTCTGGTGTGGAGACATATGGAGCAGGATAAGAGTGTAGTATAGATGTTACATTATAGCGGGGTCTGGTGTGGTGACATATGGAGCAGGATAAGAGTGTAGTATAGATGTTACATTATAGTGGGGTCTGGTGTGGTGACATATGGAGCAGGATAAGAGTGTAGTATAGATGTTACATTATAGCGTGGTCTGGTGTGGAGACATATGGAGCAGGATAAGAGTGTAGTATAGATGTTACATTATAGCGGGGTCTGGTGTGGTGACATATGGAGCAGGATAAGAGTATAGTATAGATGTTACATTATAGTGGGGTCTGGTGTGGTGACATATGGAGCAGGATAAGAATGTAGTATAGATGTTAAATTATAGCGGGGTCTGGTGTGGAGACATATGGAGCAGGATAAGAGTGTAGTATAGATGTTACATTATAGCGGGGTCTGGTGTGGAGACATATGGAGCAGGATAAGAGTGTAGTATAGATGTTACATTATAGCGGGGTCTGGTGTGGTGACATATGGAGCAGGATAAGAGTGTAGTATAGATGTTACATTATAGCAGGGTCTGGTGTGGAGACATATGGAGCAGGATAAGAGTGTAGTATAGATGTTACATTATAGCGGGGTCTGGTGTGGAGACATATGGAGCAGGATAAGAGTGTAGTATAGATGTTACATTATAGCGGGGTCTGGAGTGGAGACATATGGAGCAGGATAAGAGTGTAGTATAGATGGTACATTATAGCGGGGTCTGGTGTGGTGACATAAGGAGCAGGATAAGAGTGTAGTATAGATGTTACATTATAGCGTGGTCTGGTGTGGAGACATATGGCGCAGGATAAGAGTGTAGTATAGATGTTACATTATAGCGGGGTCTGGTGTGGTGACATATGGAGCAGGATAAGAGTGTAGTATAGATGTTACATTATAGTGGTGTCTGGTGTGGTGACATATGGAGCAGGATAAGAGTGTAGTATAGATGTTACATTATAGCAGGGTCTGGTGTGGAGACATATGGAGCAGGATAAGAGTGTAGTATAGATGTTACATTATAGCGGGGTCTGGTGTGGAGACATATGGAGCAGGATAAGAGTGTAGTATAGATGTTACATTATAGCGGGGTCTGGTGTGGAGACATATGGAGCAGGATAAGAGTGTAGTATAGATGTTACATTATAGCGGGGTCTGGTGTGGAGACATATGGAGCAGGATAAGAGTGTAGTATAGATGTTACATTATAGCGGGGTCTGGTGTGGAGACATATGGAGCAGGATAAGAGTGTAGTATAGATGTTACATTATAGCGGGGTCTGGTGTGGAGACATATGGAGCAGGATAAGAGTGTAGTATAGATGCTACATTATAGCGGGGTCTGGTGTGGAGACATATGGAGCAGGATAAGAGTGTAGTATAGATGTTACATTATAGCAGGGTCTGGTGTGGTGACATATGGAGCAGGATAAGAGTGTAGTATAGATGTTACATTATAGCGGGGTCTGGTGTGGAGACATATGGAGCAGGATAAGAGTGTAGTATAGATGTTACATTATAGCGAGGTCTGGTGTGGAGACATATGGAGCAGGATAAGAGTGTAGTATAGATGTTACATTATAGTGGGGTCTGGTGTGGAGACATATGGAGCAGGATAAGAGTGTAGTATAGATGTTACATTATAGCGGGGTCTGGTGTGGAGACATATGGAGCAGGATAAGAGTGTAGTATAGATGTTACATTATAGCGGGGTCTGGTGTGGAGACATATGGAGCAGGATAAGAGTGTAGTATAGATGTTACATTATAGCGGGGTCTGGTGTGGAGACATATGGAGCAGGATAAGTGTGTAGTATAGATGTTACATTATAGCGAGGTCTGGTGTGGAGACATATGGAGCAGGATAAGAGTGTAGTATAGATGTTACATTATAGCGAGGTCTGGTGTGGAGACATATGGAGCAGGATAAGAGTGTAGTATAGATGTTACATTATAGCGGGGTCTGGTGTGGAGACATATGGAGCAGGATAAGAGTGTAGTATAGATGTTACATTATAGTGGGGTCTGGTGTGGTGACATATGGAGCAGGATAAGAGTGTAGTATAGATGTTACATTATAGCGGGGTCTGGTGTGGTGACATATGGAGCAGGATAAGTGTGTAGTATAGATGTTACATTATAGTGGGGTCTGGTGTGGAGACATATGGAGCAGGATAAGAGTGTTGTATAGATGTTACATTATAGTGGGGTCTGGTGTGGAGACATATGGAGCAGGATAAGAGTGTTGTATAGATGTTACATTATAGTGGGGTCTGGTGTGGAGACATATGGAGCAGGATAAGAGTGTAGTATAGATGTTACATTATAGCGGGGTCTGGTGTGGAGACATATGGAGCAGGATAAGTGTGTAGTATAGATGTTACATTATAGTGGGGTCTGGTGTGGAGACATATGGAGCAGGATAAGAGTGTAGTATAGATGTTACATTATAGCGGGGTCTGGTGTGGAGACATATGGAGCAGGATAAGTGTGTAGTATAGATGTTACATTATAGCGGGGTCTGGTGTGGAGACATATGGAGCAGGATAAGAGTGTAGTATAGATGTTACATTATAGCGGGGTCTGGTGTGGACACATATGGAGCAGGATAAGAGTGTAGTATAGATGTTACATTATAGCGGGGTCTGGTGTGGAGACATATGGAGCAGGATAAGTGTGTAGTATAGATGTTACATTATAGTGGGGTCTGGTGTGGAGACATATGGAGCAGGATAAGAGTGTAGTATAGATGTTACATTATAGCGGGGTCTGGTGTGGAGACATATGGAGCAGGATAAGAGTGTAGTATAGATGTTACATTATAGCGGGGTCTGGTGTGGAGACATATGGAGCAGGATAAGAGTGTAGTATAGATGTTACATTATAGTGGGGTCTGGTGTGGTGACATATGGAGTAGGATAAGAGTGTAGTATAGATGTTACATTATAGCGGGGTCTGGTGTGGAGACATATGGAGCAGGATAAGAGTGTAGTATAGATGTTACATTATAGTGGGGTCTGGTGTGGAGACATATGGAGCAGGATAAGAGTGTAGTATAGATGTTACATTATAGCGGGGTCTGGTGTGGAGACATATGGAGCAGGATAAGAGTGTAGTATAGATGTTACATTATATTGGGGTCTGGTGTGGAGACATATGGAGCAGGATAAGAGTGTAGTATAGATGTTACATTATAGCGGGGTCTGGTGTGGACACATATGGAGCAGGATAAGAGTGTAGTATAGATGTTACATTATAGCGGGGTCTGGTGTGGAGACATATGGAGCAGGATAAGTGTGTAGTATAGATGTTACATTATAGTGGGGTCTGGTGTGGAGACATATGGAGCAGGATAAGAGTGTAGTATAGATGTTACATTATAGCGGGGTCTGGTGTGGAGACATATGGAGCAGGATAAGAGTGTAGTATAGATGTTATATTATAGCGGGGTCTGGTGTGGAGACATATGGAGCAGGATAAGAGTGTAGTATAGATGTTACATTATAGTGGGGTCTGGTGTGGTGACATATGGAGTAGGATAAGAGTGTAGTATAGATGTTACATTATAGCGGGGTCTGGTGTGGAGACATATGGAGCAGGATAAGAGTGTAGTATAGATGTTACATTATAGTGGGGTCTGGTGTGGAGACATATGGAGCAGGATAAGAGTGTAGTATAGATGTTACATTATAGCGGGGTCTGGTGTGGAGACATATGGAGCAGGATAAGAGTGTAGTATAGATGTTACATTATATTGGGGTCTGGTGTGGAGACATATGGAGCAGGATAAGAGTGTAGTATAGATGTTACATTATAGTGGGGTCTGGTGTGGAGACATATGGAGCAGGATAAGAGTGTAGTATAGATGTTACATTATAATGGGGTCTGGTGTGGTGACATATGGAGCAGGATAAGAGTGTAGTATAGATGTTACATTATAGTGGGGTCTGGTGTGGAGACATATGGAGCAGGATAAGAGTGTAGTATAGATGTTACATTATAGTGGGGTCTGGTGTGGAGACATATGGAGCAGGATAAGAGTGTAGTATAGATGTTACATTATAGTGGGGTCTGGTGTGGAGACATATGGAGCAGGATAAGAGTGTAGTATAGATGTTACATTATAGTGGGGTCTGGTGTGGAGACATATGGAGCAGGATAAGAGTGTAGTATAGATGTTACATTATAGTGGGGTCTGGTGTGGAGACATATGGAGCAGGATAAGAGTGTAGTATAGATGTTACATTATAGTGGGGTCTGGTGTGGAGACATATGGAGCAGGATAAGAGTGTAGTATAGATGTTACATTATAGCAGGGTCTGGTGTGGAGACATATGGAGCAGGATAAGAGTGTAGTATAGATGTTACATTATAGCAGGGTCTGGTGTGGAGACATATGGAGCAGGATAAGAGTGTAGTATAGATGTTACATTATAGCAGGGTCTGGTGTGGAGACATATGGAGCAGGATAAGAGTGTAGTATAGATGTTACATTATAGTGGGGTCTGGTGTGGAGACATATGGAGCAGGATAAGAGTGTAGTATAGATGTTACATTATAGCGGGGTCTGGTGTGGAGACATATGGAGCAGGATAAGAGTGTAGTATAGATGTTACATTATAGCGGGGTCTGGTGTGGTGACATATGGAGCAGGATAAGAGTGTAGTATAGATGTTACATTATAGCAGGGTCTGGTGTGGAGACATATGGAGCAGGATAAGAGTGTAGTATAGATGTTACATTATAGCGGGGTCTGGTGTGGAGACATATGGAGCAGGATAAGAATGTAGTATAGATGTTACATTATAGCAGGGTCTGGTGTGGAGACATATGGAGCAGGATAAGAGTGTAGTATAGATGTTACATTATAGCGGGGTCTGGTGTGGAGACATATGGAGCAGGATAAGAATGTAGTATAGATGTTACATTATAGCAGGGTCTGGTGTGGAGACATATGGAGCAGGATAAGAATGTAGTATAGATGTTACATTATAGCAGGGTCTGGTGTGGAGACATATGGAGCAGGATAAGAGTGTAGTATAGATGTTACATTATAGCAGGGTCTGGTGTGGAGACATATGGAGCAGGATAAGAGTGTAGTATAGATGTTACATTATAGCGGGGTCTGGTGTGGAGACATATGGAGCAGGATAAGAGTGTAGTATAGATGTTACATTATAGCGGGGTCTGGTGTGGTGACATATGGAGCAGGATAAGAGTGTAGTATAGATGTTACATTATAGTGGGGTCTGGTGTGGTGACATATGGAGCAGGATAAGAGTGTAGTATAGATGTTACATTATAGCGTGGTCTGGTGTGGAGACATATGGAGCAGGATAAGAGTGTAGTATAGATGTTACATTATAGCGGGGTCTGGTGTGGTGACATATGGAGCAGGATAAGAGTATAGTATAGATGTTACATTATAGTGGGGTCTGGTGTGGTGACATATGGAGCAGGATAAGAATGTAGTATAGATGTTAAATTATAGCGGGGTCTGGTGTGGAGACATATGGAGCAGGATAAGAGTGTAGTATAGATGTTACATTATAATGGGGTCTGGTGTGGAGACATATGGAGCAGGATAAGAGTGTAGTATAGATGTTACATTATAGCGGGGTCTGGTGTGGTGACATATGGAGCAGGATAAGAGTGTAGTATAGATGTTACATTATAGCAGGGTCTGGTGTGGAGACATATGGAGCAGGATAAGAGTGTAGTATAGATGTTACATTATAGCGGGGTCTGGTGTGGAGACATATGGAGCAGGATAAGAGTGTAGTATAGATGTTACATTATAGCGGGGTCTGGAGTGGAGACATATGGAGCAGGATAAGAGTGTAGTATAGATGTTACATTATAGCGGGGTCTGGTGTGGTGACATAAGGAGCAGGATAAGAGTGTAGTATAGATGTTACATTATAGCAGGGTCTGGTGTGGAGACATATGGAGCAGGATAAGAGTGTAGTATAGATGTTACATTATAGCAGGGTCTGGTGTGGAGACATATGGAGCAGGATAAGAGTGTAGTATAGATGTTACATTATAGCGGGGTCTGGTGTGGAGACATATGGAGCAGGATAAGAGTGTAGTATAGATGTTACATTATAGCGGGGTCTGGTGTGGTGACATATGGAGCAGGATAAGAGTGTAGTATAGATGTTACATTATAGCGGGGTCTGGTGTGGAGACATATGGAGCAGGATAAGAGTGTAGTATAGATGTTACATTATAGCAGGGTCTGGTGTGGAGACATATGGAGCAGGATAAGAGTGTAGTATAGATGTTACATTATAGCGGGGTCTGGTGTGGAGACATATGGAGCAGGATAAGAGTGTAGTATAGATGTTACATTATAGCGGGGTCTGGTGTGGAGACATATGGAGCAGGATAAGAGTGTAGTATAGATGTTACATTATAGCGGGGTCTGGTGTGGAGACATATGGAGCAGGATAAGAGTGTAGTATAGATGTTACATTATAGCGGGGTCTGGTGTGGTGACATAAGGAGCAGGATAAGAGTGTAGTATAGATGTTACATTATAGCGTGGTCTGGTGTGGAGACATATGGAGCAGGATAAGAGTGTAGTATAGATGTTACATTATAGCGGGGTCTGGTGTGGAGACATATGGAGCAGGATAAGAGTGTAGTATAGATGTTACATTATAGCGGGGTCTGGTGTGGAGACATATGGAGCAGGATAAGAGTGTAGTATAGATGCTACATTATAGCGGGGTCTGGTGTGGAGACATATGGAGCAGGATAAGAGTGTAGTATAGATGTTACATTATAGCAGGGTCTGGTGTGGTGACATATGGAGCAGGATAAGAGTGTAGTATAGATGTTACATTATAGCGGGGTCTGGTGTGGAGACATATGGAGCAGGATAAGAGTGTAGTATAGATGTTACATTATAGCGAGGTCTGGTGTGGAGACATATGGAGCAGGATAAGAGTGTAGTATAGATGTTACATTATAGTGGGGTCTGGTGTGGAGACATATGGAGCAGGATAAGAGTGTAGTATAGATGTTACATTATAGCGGGGTCTGGTGTGGAGACATATGGAGCAGGATAAGAGTGTAGTATAGATGTTACATTATAGCGGGGTCTGGTGTGGAGACATATGGAGCAGGATAAGAGTGTAGTATAGATGTTACATTATAGCGGGGTCTGGTGTGGAGACATATGGAGCAGGATAAGTGTGTAGTATAGATGTTACATTATAGCGAGGTCTGGTGTGGAGACATATGGAGCAGGATAAGAGTGTAGTATAGATGTTACATTATAGCGAGGTCTGGTGTGGAGACATATGGAGCAGGATAAGAGTGTAGTATAGATGTTACATTATAGCGGGGTCTGGTGTGGAGACATATGGAGCAGGATAAGAGTGTAGTATAGATGTTACATTATAGTGGGGTCTGGTGTGGTGACATATGGAGCAGGATAAGAGTGTAGTATAGATGTTACATTATAGCGGGGTCTGGTGTAGAGACATATGGAGCAGGATAAGAGTGTAGTATAGATGTTACATTATAATGGGGTCTGGTGTGGTGACATATGGAGCAGGATAAGAGTGTAGTATAGATGTTACATTATAGTGGGGTCTGGTGTGGAGACATATGGAGCAGGATAAGAGTGTAGTATAGATGTTACATTATATTGGGGTCTGGTGTGGAGACATATGGAGCTGGATAAGAGTGTAGTATAGATGTTACATTATAGCGGGGTCTGGTGTGGAGACATATGGAGCAGGATAAGAGTGTAGTATAGATGTTACATTATAGTGGGGTCTGGTGTGGAGACATATGGAGCAGGATAAGAGTGTAGTATAGATGTTACATTATAGCGGGGTCTAGTGTGGTGACATATGGAGCAGGATAAGAGTGTAGTATAGATGTTACATTATAGCGGGGTCTGGTGTGGAGACATATGGAGCAGGATAAGAGTGTAGTATAGATGTTACATTATAATGGGGTCTGGTGTGGTGACATATGGACCAGGATAAGAGTGTAGTATAGATGTTACATTATAGTGGGGTCTGGTGTGGAGACATATGGAGCAGGATAAGAGTGTAGTATAGATGTTACATTATAGTGGGGTCTGGTGTGGAGACATATGGAGCAGGATAAGAGTGTAGTATAGATGTTACATTATAGCGGGGTCTGGTGTGGTGACATATGGAGCAGGATAAGAGTGTAGTATAGATGTTACATTATAGTGGGGTCTGGTGTGGAGACATATGGAGCAGGATAAGAGTGTAGTATAGATGTTACATTATAGTGGGGTCTGGTGTGGAGACATATGGAGCAGGATAAGAGTGTAGTATAGATGTTACATTATAGTGGGGTCTGGTGTGGAGACATATGGAGCAGGATAAGAGTGTAGTATAGATGTTACATTATAGTGGGGTCTGGTGTGGTGACATATGGAGCAGGATAAGAGTGTAGTATAGATGTTACATTATAATGGGGTCTGGTGTGGAGACATATGGAGCAGGATAAGAGTGTAGTATAGATGTTACATTATAGTGGGGTCTGGTGTGGTGACATATGGAGCAGGATAAGAGTGTAGTATAGATGTTACATTATAGTGGGGTCTGGTGTGGAGACATATGGAGCAGGATAAGAGTGTAGTATAGATGTTACATTATAGCGGGGTCTGGTGTGGAGACATTTGGAGCAGGATAAGAGTGTAGTATAGATGTTACATTATAGCAGGGTCTGGTGTGGTGACATATGGAGCAGGATAAGAGTGTAGTATAGATGTTACATTATAGCGGGGTCTGGTGTGGAGACATATGGAGCAGGATAAGAGTGTAGTATAGATGTTACATTATAGCAGGGTCTGGTGTGGTGACATATGGAGCAGGATAAGAGTGTAGTATAGATGTTACATTATAGTGGGGTCTGGTGTGGTGACATATGGAGCAGGATAAGAGTGTAGTATAGATGTTACATTATAGCAGGGTCTGGTGTGGTGACATATGGAGCAGGATAAGAGTGTAGTATAGATGTTACATTATAGTGGGGTCTGGTGTGGTGACATATGGAGCAGGATAAGAGTGTAGTATAGATGTTACATTATAGCAGGGTCTGGTGTGGAGACATATGGAGCAGGATAAGAGTGTAGTATAGATGTTACATTATAGCGGGGTCTGGTGAGGAGACATATGGAGCAGGATAAGAGTGTAGTATAGATGTTACATTATAGCGGGGTCTGGTGTGGAGACATATGGAGCAGGATAAGAGTGTAGTATAGATGTTACATTATAGTGGGGTCTGGTGTGGTGACATATGGAGCAGGATAAGAGTGTAGTATAGATGTTACATTATAGCAGGGTCTGGTGTGGTGACATATGGAGCAGGATAAGAGTGTAGTATAGATGTTACATTATAGCGGGGTCTGGTGTGGAGACATATGGAGCAGGATAAGAGTGTAGTATAGATGTTACATTATAGCGGGGTCTGGTGTGGTGACATATGGAGCAGGATAAGAGTGTAGTATAGATGTTACATTATAGCGGGGTCTGGTGTGGAGACATATGGAGCAGGATAAGAGTGTAGTATAGATGTTACATTATAGCGGGGTCTGGTGTGGAGACATATGGAGCAGGATAAGAGTGTAGTATAGATGTTACATTATAGTGGGGTCTGGTGTGGTGACATATGGAGCAGGATAAGAGTGTAGTATAGATGTTACATTATAGTGGGGTCTGGTGTGGAGACATATGGAGCAGGATAAGAGTGTAGTATAGATGTTACATTATAGCGGGGTCTGGTGTGGAGACATATGGAGCAGGATAAGAGTGTAGTATAGATGTTACATTATAGCAGGGTCTGGTGTGGTGACATATGGAGCAGGATAAGAGTGTAATATAGATGTTACATTATAGCGGGGTCTGGTGTGGAGACATATGGAGCAGGGTAAGAGTGTAGTATAGATGTTACATTATAGCAGGGTCTGGTGTGGAGACATATGGAGCAGGATAAGAGTGTAGTATAGATGTTACATTATAGCAGGGTCTGGTGTGGAGACATATGGAGCAGGATAAGAGTGTAGTATAGATGTTACATTATAGCAGGGTCTGGTGTGGTGACATATGGAGCAGGATAAGAGTGTAGTATAGATGTTACATTATAGCGGGGTCTGGTGTGGAGACATATGGAGCAGGATAAGAGTGTAGTATAGATGTTACATTATAGCGGGGTCTGGTGTGGAGACATATGGAGCAGGATAAGAGTGTAGTATAGATGTTACATTATAGCGGGGTCTGGTGTGGAGACATATGGAGCAGGATAAGAGTGTAGTATAGATGTTACATTATAGCAGGGTCTGGTGTGGAGACATATGGAGCAGGATAAGAGTGTAGTATAGATGTTACATTATAGCAGGGTCTGGTGTGGTGACATATGGAGCAGGATAAGAGTGTAGTATAGATGTTACATTATAGCGGGGTCTGGTGTGGAGACATATGGAGCAGGATAAGAGTGTAGTATAGATGTTACATTATAGCGGGGTCTGGTGTGGAGACATATGGAGCAGGATAAGAGTGTAGTATAGATGTTACATTATAGCGGGGTCTGGTGTGGAGACATATGGAGCAGGATAAGAGAGTAGTATAGATGTTACATTATAGTGGGGTCTGGTGTGGTGACATATGGAGCAGGATAAGAGTGTAGTATAGATGTTACATTATAGCGGGGTCTGGTGTGGTGACATATGGAGCAGGATAAGAGTGTAGTATAGATGTTACATTATAGTGGGGTCTGGTGTGGTGACATATGGAGCAGGATATGAGTGTAGTATAGATGTTACATTATAGCGGGGTCTGGTGTGGAGACATATGGAGCAGGATAAGAGTGTAGTATAGATGTTACATTATAGTGGGGTCTGGTGTGGAGACATATGGAGCAGGATAAGAGTGTAGTATAGATGTTACATTATAGCAGGGTCTGGTGTGGTGACATATGGAGCAGGATAAGAGTGTAGTATAGATGTTACATTATAGTGGGGTCTGGTGTGGTGACATATGGAGCAGGATAAGAGTGTAGTATAGATGTTACATTATAGCAGGGTCTGGTGTGGAGACATATGGAGCAGGATAAGAGTGTAGTATAGATGTTACATTATAGCAGGGTCTGGTGTGGTGACATATGGAGCAGGATAAGAGTGTAGTATAGATGTTACATTATAGTGGGGTCTGGTGTGGTGACACATGGAGCAGGATAAGAGTGTAGTATAGATGTTACATTATAGCGGGGTCTGGTGTGGAGACATATGGAGCAGGGTAAGAGTGTAGTATAGATGTTACATTATAGCAGGGTCTGGTGTGGAGACATATGGAGCAGGATAAGAGTGTAGTATAGATGTTACATTATAGTGGGGTCTGGTGTGGAGACATATGGAGCAGGATAAGAGTGTAGTATAGATGTTACATTATAGTGGGGTCTGGTGTGGAGACATATGGAGCAGGATAAGAGTGTAGTATAGATGTTACATTATAGCGGGGTCTGGTGTGGAGACATATGGAGCAGGATAAGAGTGTAGTATAGATGTTACATTATAGCGGGGTCTGGTGTGGAGACATATGGAGCAGGATAAGAGTGTAGTATAGATGTTACATTATAGTGGGGTCTGGTGTGGTGACATATGGAGCAGGATAAGAGTGTAGTATAGATGTTACATTATAGTGGGGTCTGGTGTGGTGACATATGGAGCAGGATAAGAGTGTAGTATAGATGTTACATTATAGTGGGGTCTGGTGTGGTGACATATGGAGCAGGATAAGAGTGTAGTATAGATGTTACATTATAGCGGGGTCTGGTGTGGTGACATATGGAGCAGGATAAGAGTGTAGTATAGATGTTACATTATAGCGGGGTCTGGTGTGGAGACATATGGAGCAGGATAAGAGTGTAGTATAGATGTTACATTATAGCGGGGTCTGGTGTGGTGACATATGGAGCAGGATAAGAGTGTAGTATAGATGTTACATTATAGCGGGGTCTGGTGTGGTGACATATGGAGCAGGATAAGAGTGTAGTATAGATGTTACATTATAGCGGGGTCTGGTGTGGTGACATATGGAGCAGGATAAGAGTGTAGTATAGATGTTACATTACAGCAGGGTCTGGTGTGGAGACATATGGAGCAGGATAAGAGTGTAGTATAGATGTTACATTATAGCAGGGTCTGGTGTGGTGACATATGGAGCAGGATAAGAGTGTAGTATAGATGTTACCTTATAGCGGGGTCTGGTGTGGTGACATATGGAGCAGGATAAGAGTGTAGTATAGATGTTACATTATAGTGGGGTCTGGTGTGGTGACATATGGAGCAGGATAAGAGTGTAGTATAGATGTTACATTATAGTGGGGTCTGGTGTGGTGACATATGGAGCAGGATAAGAGTGTAGTATAGATGTTACATTATAGCGGGGTCTGGTGTGGAGACATATGGAGCAGGGTAAGAGTGTAGTATAGATGTTACATTATAGTGGGGTCTGGTGTGGTGACATATGGAGCAGGATAAGAGTGTAGTATAGATGTTACATTATAGTGGGGTCTGGTGTGGTGACATATGGAGCAGGATAAGAGTGTAGTATAGATGTTACATTATAGCGGGGTCTGGTGTGGTGACATATGGAGCAGGATAAGAGTGTAGTATAGATGTTACATTATAGCGGGGTCTGGTGTGGAGACATATGGAGCAGGATAAGAGTGTAGTATAGATGTTACATTATAGTGGGGTCTGGTGTGGTGACATATGGAGCAGGATAAGAGTGTAGTATAGATGTTACATTATAGCGGGGTCTGGTGTGGAGACATATGGAGCAGGATAAGAGTGTAGTATAGATGTTACATTATAGTGGGGTCTGGTGTGGAGACATATGGAGCAGGATAAGAGTGTAGTATAGATGTTACATTATAGCAGGGTCTGGTGTGGAGACATATGGAGCAGGATAAGAGTGTAGTATAGATGTTACATTATAGTGGGGTCTGGTGTGGAGACATATGGAGCAGGATAAGAGTGTAGTATAGATGTTACATTATAGTGGGGTCTGGTGTGGAGACATATGGAGCAGGATAAGAGTGTAGTATAGATGTTACATTATAGCAGGGTCTGGTGTGGAGACATATGGAGCAGGATAAGAGTGTAGTATAGATGTTACATTATAGCAGGGTCTGGTGTGGAGACATATGGAGCAGGATAAGAGTGTAGTATAGATGTTACATTATAGTGGGGTCTGGTGTGGAGACATATGGAGCAGGATAAGAGTGTAGTATAGATGTTACATTATAGCGGGGTCTGGTGTGGAGACATATGGAGCAGGATAAGAGTGTAGTATAGATGTTACATTATAGCGGGGTCTGGTGTGGAGACATATGGAGCAGGATAAGAGTGTAGTATAGATGTTACATTATAGCAGGGTCTGGTGTGGTGACATATGGAGCAGGATAAGAGTGTAGTATAGATGTTACATTATAGCGGGGTCTGGTGTGGAGACATATGGAGCAGGATAAGAGTGTAGTATAGATGTTACATTATAGCGGGGTCTGGTGTGGAGACATATGGAGCAGGATAAGAGTGTAGTATAGATGTTACATTATAGCAGGGTCTGGTGTGGAGACATATGGAGCAGGATAAGAGTGTAGTATAGATGTTACATTATAGCAGGGTCTGGTGTGGAGACATATGGAGCAGGATAAGAGTGTAGTATAGATGTTACATTATAGCGGGGTCTGGTGTGGAGACATATGGAGCAGGGTAAGAGTGTAGTATAGATGTTACATTATAGCAGGGTCTGGTGTGGTGACATATGGAGCAGGATAAGAGTGTAGTATAGATGTTACATTATAGCGGGGTCTGGTGTGGAGACATATGGAGCAGGATAAGAGTGTAGTATAGATGTTACATTATAGCAGGGTCTGGTGTGGTGACATATGGAGCAGGATAAGAGTGTAGTATAGATATTACATTATAGCGTGGTCTGGTGTGGAGACATATGGAGCAGGATAAGAGTGTAGTATAGATGTTACATTATAGTGGGGTCTGGTGTGGTGACATATGGAGCAGGATAAGAGTGTAGTATAGATGTTACATTATAGTGGGGTCTGGTTTGGAGACATATGGAGCAGGATAAGAGTGTAGTATAGATGTTACATTATAGCGGGGTCTGGTGTGGAGACATATGGAGCAGGATAAGAGTGTAGTATAGATGTTACATTATAGTGGGGTCTGGTGTGGAGACATATGGAGCAGGATAAGAGTGTAGTATAGATGTTACATTATAGCGGGGTCTGGTGTGGAGACATATGGAGCAGGATAAGAGTGTAGTATAGATGTTACATTATAGTGGGGTCTGGTGTGGTGACATATGGAGCAGGATAAGAGTGTAGTATAGATGTTATATTACAGCAGGGTCTGGTGTGGAGACATCCAGGGGAGGAGTCCTGAGGAGATAATTTGCATATTCCCACTGCATTTTGGGGTAAGTGAAGAGTCTCCGTGAGCTCAAAGAACACTGGATTTTGGCTGTTGGAGCTGAAAAGAGGACATCGGTAAACCAGGGGAGGAGTCCTGAGGAGATAATTTGCATATTCCCACTGCATTTTGGGGTAAGTGAAGAGTCTCCGTGAGCTCAAATAACACTGGATTTTGGCTGTTGGAGCTGAAAAGAGGACATCGGTAAACCAGGGGAGGAGTCCTGAGGAGATAATTTGCATATTCCCACTGCATTTTGGGGTAAGTGAAGAGTCTCCGTGAGCTCAAAGAACACTGGATTTTGGCTGTTGGAGCTGAAAAGAGGACATCGGTAAACCAGGGGAGGAGTCCTGAGGAGATAATTTGCATATTCCCACTGCATTTTGGGGTAAGTGAAGAGTCTCCGTGAGCTCAAATAACACTGGATTTTGGCTGTTGGAGCTGAAAAGAGGACATCGGTAAACCGCGCGCCTACCGGCGCGCGCATTTTGAAGCTTTTTTTTGAAGCTTTTTTCACTGTTTTCAGAACATTAACAGTAAGAACATGGAAGAGTCCAGGAGCCATTTGGTGAGCTGCATATCCTGCTACATGTTCACAGACTTGCCAGTGGAAAAGCCAAACTTCACATGCCAGAAATGCAAGCTTGTGTCCCTGTTGGAGGAAAAGTTGCGAAATCTAGAAGAGAGGTTAACTAGCTTGAAAATCATTAAGGAAGATGAAGAGTTCTTAGACAGAGCAGAATTATCTCTTCATGATTCAGAAAGAGAAGAAATTCGAACTGCACCTGAGGAAACAGAGGAATGGAAGCATGTGACCCAGAGAAGCAGGAGGATAGAGAGGCAGTCAGCACCTATACTGCTCAGGAACCAGTACCAGGCTCTCTCGCAGGAGAACCATGAAGAAATACAGCAAGATAAGACTTTGCCAGCAATGAATAACCTTGTAAGCCCTCAGAATCCTCCTGGATGGAGAAAGAAGAATGTTGTGAAGAAAAAACGGAGAGTGGTGGTCATGGGGGATTCCCTGTTAAGAGGAACAGAGGCTGCTATCTGCAGACCAGACATAACCTCAAGAGAAATGTGCTGTCTTCCAGGAGCAAAAATTAAAGATGTGTCTGACAGGATATCAAGACTCTTCAGACCTACAGATCACTACCCATTCCTGTTAATACATGTGGGGACAAATGACACCGCAAGAAAGGACCTGGAAACCATCTGCAGTGACTTTGAAGACTTGGGCAAGAAAGTGAAAGAATTGGGAGCGCAGGTAGTCTTCTCATCCATCCTCCCAGTGGATGGCCATGGAACAATGAGGTGGAATAAGATTCTACAGGTGAACAACTGGCTACGTCGATGGTGCCGTCAACAAGGATTTGGATTTCTGGATCACGGAATGAATTACCTATACGATGGACTACTTGCTAGAGATGGGGTGCACCTTACGAAGACTGGAAAACATGTATTTGGAAATTGCCTTGCTGCACTTATCAGGAGAGCTTTAAACTAGAACAATGTGGGAAGGGAAGCAAAAGGCCAGAAAAAGCCATACAGCTGACAAATACTATTGAGATCTCTGCTACTGGAAGTGGAAAGGAAGAACAAAGACAAAACAATTTAAATAATAAAAATATGGGAGGAAGAGAAACCAATCACAAACTAAAATGTTTTTATACAAATGCACAAAGCATGGGCAACAAACAAGGAGAATTAGAACTACTAACGCAGGAAGAGAAATATGATGTCATTGGAATCACTGAAACTTGGTGGGACGATACACATGATTGGAATAAAAGGCTAAAAGGATACAACTTATTTGCAAGAAACAGACTTGATAAACGAGGAGGAGGTGTCGCATTGTATGTTAGAAAAGCGTATATCTGCACAGAGATTGAAGCTTCAGAGACTGGGAGTTCTGTGGAAACTGTTTGGGTAAGAATACAAGGAGAGAACAACGGAAAGGACACCATTGTAGGCATTTACTACAGGCCACCTGGGCAAGCTGAAGATATGGATGAACTCTTTATGTATCAAATGACCAAGTTCTCAAAAAAATATGACGTAGTGGTCATGGGAGATTTCAACTATCCAGACATTTGTTGGGAATCTCTCTCAAGTAAAACTAACAGGTCAAGCAAATTCTTATCCTCTCTTGCTGACAACTTTATCTTCCAAAAGGTAGGGGAGAAAACAAGGGGATCTGCTACTTTGGATCTAATCCTTATAAACAAGGAGGAAATGGTTGAGGAGGTAAAAGTGGCTGGGACCCTAGGAGGCAGCGATCATGCTATTATAGAATTTTGGATAACTAGAGGAGGAAGACATGTGAAGACTCAAACTTCAAGGTTAGATTTTAGAAAGGCAGATTTTAAGAGACTCA
>NW_027367204.1:0-60786 GCF_046119375.1 Phyllobates terribilis | reverse complement strand
TTCAAAATGCAAGTCTATCTTTATCTTCTTAACAGTCTTCTATTTCTTAGTGCATGCACGTACTAAATCATCTGAGAATCACATATGGTATCTAATATCCAAGTCGAATTTTTAGTTGTTAAGACTTCACTAATATTTATACCTGAAATGAAACCCAAAGTCTCATTCTTCTTATCTTCCACGTACTTAGAATGTTTTCTATTTTAATATCCCTTTTCATTTTGGCCTTAGAACATTCTTTTATGGCTCATGCAGAACATAGCCCATTATGCTCATTGCTGCATTTTTCTCATCATATAAAGTTTTAGTCATCTTAAGGATAATGCTTTTATAAGATATCCTCATTTCCTTTAGAATTGAGAACAATAGTCAAATTCTTTGCTAATATAAATTTGTTTTCGTTCAAATTTATCTTATCAAGAATTGAGCAGAGAGTGATCATGAGATGATCAAAAGATATAATAACGACTAAACAAAATAACACATGTAAGTAAGTTATACTTGACTTGCAAGAGCTTAAATTTATACAAGCTATGAAGATAAATTATTGTCATTCTACTCGAATTAATTTATTCCTTGTAAGTAAAATGATTCAAGATCCTATTTCACAAAGGACTTACCGTACTTTGGCATTGTCCTAAGTCTTATGTGATTAAGGTAAGTAACACTTACTAATTATAATCTTTATAATTCTTGTTTGATAGAACACATCCTATGTGAACTCATCTTGTGCCTTAAGATCCAAAACTTTATTTTGGTCTCTTGTTGAGTATAACCATGTCAAGGTTATGAATCCCTTATATAGATCCACCCTCACTATCTCATGGATCAAGGTTTATGAATTCCTTATATAGATCCTCCCTAACTATCCCATAGATCAAAGTAGGACACATTGTTTTGGAAAAACCTATCCAACTTAACCCAAGGGCATCATGGGTTATGACATGGGAAGACAATCTCAATAATTTGTTGAGAGACCTAAGCATGTAATGATTGCCTTATCTATAAGTGAACTAAATTGAATAGACAGAAAAACAAGTATGCAAAGTGGAAATATTAAAGGCATTCAAGTAATGCAATAATAAATACATTTGTGATCTTAGTAGTCTTTGACGTTCTTGGATCAATAATCCTTCAATCTTCATAGGATCTTCTTCTTGACATATATATAACTGAAATAAACTATCTTATAAAAATTTGAATTACAAAATACACAACGATATGCAAATCGTGCATAAGAAAACCATTATTATACGCAGTTCATATTTATATATCCTTTATTTGAGTCATACTAGTCATCGCATGCAATAGTATCATAATATACATGCATGAAATAATAATATATGAAATACTATTTTAGTGAGAGATGCTATTTATCCAAATAAAACCATAAATGATTAATCATGTTAACTATTTAAAAATTAGAAACGCTTTCTCATTAAGACTCTAAATAAAATTAATATCTAATATTAATTTTGGAATTGCAAAACAAATAGAATCAAATATTCTTTGATAACATTTAATTATTTTAATTCAAAATTAAACATGTAAAATGATTATATACCTTATAAAATAATTAAATCTTTGTTTTATCAAATAAAATTATTTTACATAGCCGCTACATTAGTGTCCCACTAAATTGATCAAACCAATTAGCGTAATATGAATGCCTCGTTGAATTGATCAAAACCAATTCACGAAACCGCTACATATATGCTTCGTTTAACTAATCAAATCAATTCACAAAATCGCCACATAAATGTCTCATTGAATGGATCAAAATCAATTCACGAAACTGCCGCATAAACGCCTCATTGAATTGATCAAAATGAATTCACAAAATTGTCACATAAATGTCTTTTTGAAATGATCAATATCAATTCACAAAACTGCCACATAAATTCTTCGTTGAAATGATCAAAATCAATTCGCGGAACCACCACATAAATGCATCACTAAATCAATCAAAATCAATTCATATAATCATTACATGAATGCATCATTAAATCTTTATTTATCAAATAAAATATCAAATATGTTATAAAATAAATATAGTATATTTTGACAAATGATATTTAATTTGAATAATTTTCATAAAATCTACAATTGGTACCTTCAATAATAAGCAATGATGTTGTATTCAATAATAAGCAAGTAAGTGTGGATGGACTAGCTAGTGAGATCATTATTTTACTTGAAAATTGTGTAATGATGTTGTATTCAATAATAAGCAAGTAAGTGTGGATGGACTAGCTAGTCAGATCATTAGTACTTGTCAATTTAGGATGATACAAAAACTTCATACGAGTGGTAGAAGAGGTCGTGCTATGATGCGTAGGTTGTATTCCCATTAGTTGTGTTGTGATGGGATTGGAGGCATTAATGAAATTATTTAGCATTTGGCAAAAACACTTAGTACCTTCTAATACAATTAGAATAAGTTACCAAATTGAACCAAACTAAAGAAAACACAAAAGACTTGTACCACAACTTCTTTTCCAAAACAATAAAAGAAAAAGAAAATAAACAAATACAAACAAGTTTTTTTTGTTAAAGAGAGGCGACACTCTCGGGATTATATTGAATAAAAAGGTGAGCTACAAAAATATGGTGCAGGGAGTAGCTCTTCCCCTAATATCATCAAAAATAAACTCCCGAACACACTCTGGAGGATCTGCAAGAAATGAAATGCCTAAAGGAAAAAAGAAAGCAAGGTTGGTCAATGGGTCAGCATCCCGATTGGCTTCCCTGAAAATGTGTCGGGTTTGGCGACACCAGTCCCTACTAATGAATAATTTAACCGAAGCAACAAGGCTAGTGAGTGGATGACTATGATTTGTAGGTTTGTTTAGAAGCAGAATCGCTAATTGTGAATCTGTTTCTAGACAACCCGCATGTAGCCAAGTGACCATGCCAGAGGAAAACCTGACACATTTCCGTAAAATTCGACCATTGGAACCGAGCAAACACCAATGTAATGAACGAACCCCCCAGAACCACTTACCATCCTCACCATGAAACACATCACTAACAGAGGCTCTATCGTCTTGCATTGAGGCATCCGTATTGAGTTTAATCCAGCCCGGGTGGCGGCTCCCAAGCAATCAGCCGGACGCCTCTAGGACGAGATACCTCATTACATAATCCTCCACTTGGCGTTTGATGAAATCAGCCTTTGACCGCTGAAAACCTCCTTCTTGAAATATCACAAGTTACGCCATTTCCACAAATTCCTGATTGACGTGTAGAAAATATCAGGCCGCCGATGACCTCTGTTGGGCGAGCTAGACCGATTCGACCGCAGGCACGTCACAAACTCCATCCCAAAAACATCAGAATTCTGCAAACTTGGGCACATCTCCACCCAAACACAGATTAACTTCCAACAGTCCCTAAGGACGTGAACGAAGGATTCTGGAACACCTGGACAGCATGCATAGTCACCGAAGAAGCAATATGGCGACGCAACCTTTCTGTGTTGGTGAGAACGCCCCCTTGATGGTCATCTAGCTGAAACGTCTAGCTCTCTCCTGCACTTGCAAAGCCCAACTATAGGCATCTATAGATTTATCAATGAAAGAGTGCGTACCTGGATTAGTGATGAAACGATAACCCTAGTCCACCTTATACACAGCATCGGAAAAGGCCGTCCAAGGAATAGAATCACCCTCATCCGAGTCCACCTTGACCCTTATAGCAGCAATACGCAGCAACAACACCGTAGGAATTCGAGCAGCGAATTCCTCCCAATTCAACCACCTAAAAAACATCTACCTTCAATTCACACTCAGTCGCATAAATAGGAGTGACATACCAGTCTGCAAGGCTCCCTCCACAACCCATTTGTGCGTACAGAATAAAACCAGTACACCATTCCCGATGATCCACTTAGACCTTTTATTGATCACCTTAATACCCCTTTAGATAGCACGCCAAATAGGCAATTGAGCAATTCTTTCAATAAGAGACGGGCTATTATATAGCCGTCCAAATCTCATCCCAAGAAACGAGATGCATTTTCCGAGCACCATCACTGCCACCCCACAAGAATTTCTTCGTAATATTATCTAGTCATTCACACCGCGATGCAAGCATGGGCATCACCGTAAGGGAATACACCGAGATAGACCCAATGACCAATTTAGCAAGCGTAAGTCTACCCGCGAAGCTAAGATGCTTTTCTTTCCATCCACTAAGTCGAGAATTAATTTTCACAAGGAGGTGATCAAAGCTATGCTTGTCAATGGGTTTATGGACAAGTGGAATTCCAAGATACATGCCAAGATCATCGGCGATAGAAATTCCACTATGAGCACCAGTAGTGGTCACATCACTCGGAATTTAGGAGAGAACAAAAGCTTACATTTGAGTTTACTCACCTTTTGTCCCAAGGATTTACAAAAGATATCCAAGCAACGCTCCATCTCAATGGCTTGATCAACCGAGGCTTTGCCCATTAAAAGGAGATCATCTGCGAACATAAGATGTGAAACAAAAGGACCACCCACCGAAACGGGGGTAGGCTTCTAAAGGTCGGCATGGAGAGACACCTCAATAACATGACTAAGTCTCTCAATACAAAGAACGAAGAGGTACGAAAAAATGGAATCACCTTGACGAATACCTCTAGTACGAAAAAAGACATACATCGCTTCACCATTCCAAAGTACACTTAATGACAATGTGGAGATAAACCACTAGTGGAAAAAACCCTTTTAGAGGCGGGCATTTTGACACTTGTTGAGGCGTATACCGTTCGCAGCAAATGAGGGGGCTGCAACAAGTGGGAACACTTTTAGAGGCGGGCTAAATACCCCTCAAAAAAGACACTTTTAGAGGTGGGCCTATAGAGGCCCGCCTCTAAAAGGGCCTCAACAAGTGCCACATTGGACACTTGTTGAGGCGGGCCGGCCCAACGTGCGCCTCAACAGGTACTTGTTGAGGCGGGCCGGCCCAGTGTGCACCTCAACAGGTACTTGTTGAGGCGGGCCGGCCCTTTGTTTGCCGCAAAAAGGTCGCACTTGTTGAGGCGGGCGGCCTTAAGCCTGCCTCAACAAGTGCCTTTAGAGGCGGGCCTCGTTAGGCCCGCCTCTAAAGGTGCCTCAACAAGTGCTTTCGAAGGCACTTGTTGAGGCGGTCCGCTTTAAGCCCGTCGCAACAAGTTCCTTCGGAGGCACTTGTTGCGGATGTTTTAGAGTCGGGCGTAAGGATGCTCGCCTCTATAAATAGGAAAAAAGAGCCGCAACAAAACAGTAAGTTGGCCCCTACCTGCTCTTAGAATCGGCTGAAAAATAACACACACAAATTTATAGAATAATGTACTTTTATACAACAGGTTTGACCAGAGTACAGTTAAATTCTCAACAACAGTTTATAAGTACGAATAAGTTCAATCTGATGATAGATATGTCGATGTAAAATATTGTGCCCATTGCTCACGAACTACATCCATTTCTTCAACAGTATATGATGTCGTCCTCTTAGTATAGAGCTTCATAAGAAATACAAAAATTATTGATAAAAAAACTCAAAAACATCAATGTATAGTTAATTAGTTACATACCTTATCTAGTCGGTAATCATCAGAGCCATCGAATCCCGTGACTATCTCTAACATGAACTTCATGACATAATAGCCACACTCGGTTCCGCCGCTTTGTTGAGCGCACTAATTACACAAAATAAGGTGGTTGTCTTAGCTAGATACAAGGTCTTCGATTATAGATAAACAAACCTAAAGCTAGCGTTTAAAATGTTATATGTACCTCTATATCAATGACTCTAAACGTCTTACGTTTTCCCAATGATTTATCGCATTTTCCACCTTGATACCTAAACACTTGAAATGCCCTAGAAAATCCACGCAATACAGTCATGATGTGTTTATTATTCCAAAAAATAACTAATTCATAAGCAAGGAAGGAACCCAGCAAAGAAGGGCGAAAGGAAAAGCGAAAGGAAGGAAGAGGGTCAGAGGGATACTCGGCCCATTACTCGGCCGAGTATCCGCCCGAGTAGCAAGCCACCACGCGAGGGGGCAGAGGGAAACTCGGCCCACAACTCGGCCGAGTGTCGGACCGAGTTTCCCTCTGAGGCTCGTGCGGTGGCTTGCTACTCGGTCGGATACTCGGCCCGAGTAATGGGCCGAGTATCCCTCTGACCCTCTTCCGGAAAATCAGTTTTATCTTGGGGGGTTACCAAAGGAGGACCTTGGAGAATAATAAAAGGGGGTTTTGGAAGTCAAATATCTTACAAATTCAGTACTCGAGATGCATCAGTCTTTCTGCTGCCTGGATCTTTCAGAAAATCGAAAAGATAGACATGTCCTCTAAATAGGTCTATCACGTACAGAATCCAATGATTGCTGCATCATTTAAACGTAAATTGATAAAAATTAATGATTGCTTAAAATACTAATTATATATGAAACTTATTGAAAACACTTACTCTTGATTATATGGGAGCAAAAACAATTTGGCACTGTTAGCAATGAATACACGTTGCAAGTAAGTTGCTGGAACAGATGGGTTGGCCTTGATTCTAGTGCTTGACATTATCTCAGGACAGATGAATCCAATTCCAGCATTTTCAAATGCATGTTTGTGATTGTCCAATAAATAGCTGCACATTTAAAGGAAAAAACAATTAAAAATGGAAGTTGAACAATTACAGAAAAAGATTAAGATTGATAGATGACAATTAAAAAAAAAAGATTAATATTTACATCATGTAGACTTGAATCACCGAAACGTTTAAGCAGTCCCCCTTAAGGAATTCTTCTACATCGGATGCAGTGACATATGTTTGTGGATTTGTCGTCACATAATTCCAAACTGAGGCATCCAATGGGATGGGAGTATTATCATATATATCTCCCGGCGCCGAAGACATAACAAATTGCAACCACCTGCACGATTGGCCATGACCTTGAATTGCTTTGTTTTCTTCTTTCTTTTTTTTTGCAGCTGATTCTTCCGTTTTTTATCACAGCTACCAACCACTTCTTTGTTGGACTGAGACTCATTGAGTACAAACAAGGAAGATGTAATATCATTCAATATAACTATCCCGACAAGGGCCTAATTTATGAAATCTATCCCGCCAAGGGCCTAAATTATGAATTCTACCCCGCCAAGGGCCTAAATAGATAATAATATGCAACTATCCCGTCAAGGGCCTATATTGACTTACCTTTGTATTTTTGGCGCTGTCATCCACCTTTTTCGAGATAAATGACTTGGACTTCTTTGTTGGGCGTGGAGTAGTATAGTCCTATATATATTTGAAATCAAGTTGAGCAAGAGTGAGTAAGTGAAACCATCACCCGTAGGCACCGCCTAAGTTAGAGAAATGACTTGGACTTCTTACCTCGTCGTCTTTGAAAATCACTAAGCGGATCGGCCATTACACGAAGCTACCCTGAGCACCGCCTAAGTTAGTGAAACCATCACCCGTAGGCACCGGAAGAATATCATCATGATGTCCATCATAAACAAAATCAACTTGGACTTTGTAGTGATCAGGCTTCATCGGTGTAAAGTGCTGCGACGATGCATCATTTGTGGGTTGTACCATACCATCCGCTACGAGCACTTTGTTACTAGAATCATTATCCTCAAGGGCAAGATGGCATGGAGTCCTTTCCTGCATAAGAGGTATTTTAATCCATGTTATAAGAGGTATTTGGACATAAATATTTCATGATAAAATTGCTGCATCAGTCATACCTTCAGCTCACGTGGTTGCGGTGTGGAATCATGACAAGTGGTATAGGGTGCATCAACATTAGGTGTCGGACCGGTAGTAGAAGTGAAGTGTGGTTGATTTATGTGTAACATGGAGCTTATTTTCTTTTGTAGGGCCTCAGCCACCCTTTTATCTAACTCACCTTCAAACTCCTTTCTAACTTCAGCTCTGATCGATTCGATTAGATCTGAAGAAGCTTCACTAGAACATCTTCTTTGTCTTGGACCGAAAGCAACTCTATAACCCACAGTTCCACCTATTCCCTTGACACGACCACGATGATCCTTTTTCCCAATGGCTTTGGTGAGGGCATCCTCATCATCCTCAAACATAAGGTTTCCTTTTTCTTCTTCTTCGTTATACTCCATCTATACATAAAGCAAGTATCAGATTATAAATCGCTAGAAGAACCGGCCAGGTGCTATGTTGGCTGCTTAGCGTACCATACGGACTCACACCATCTGTACATAAAGCAAGTCTCAGATTCCTAACCTCATCACCAAATTCAGAATATTTCTTATCAATATTTCTCCATTGAGGAGAATCAGCAAGATGTCTAAGTTGTCCATCTTTCTTTCTCCCTTCCGCATGCCATCTCAGATTTTTGGCTTCCTTCTTTATCGAAAACAAATGCTGAAACCTAGGTATTATTGGAAGATACTACATAACTTTAGATGTTGGGCCCCTCTTAGCCGAATTTACCCCTTTACGCTTGTAACGAGATGCACCGCACTTTGGAAACTCATCAGATTTTTCATGTTCATTTCTGTAAAGCATACAATCATTTGGGCAAGCATCTATCTCGACTACATCTAAGCCTGTTGGAAATAACACGTTACCAAAGTAGAAGACACGTGTTTTGATCAGCTATTGTTCTCTGTCACTAAGGTTCATTAAGCCTTAGTTGCGCTTAACAAGGATTCAATTGCGCTTTGAATGCTTGGCTTGCGCTTAACCTATGATGAACTATTAGTAATGAATTTACTAAAGTCCTTGAGTGTGGAAGAGGTTAGACAGACAATAAAGCGCGCTTTAAGTTGTTAAAGCGCATCTATATTTGCACACACAAGAATTTCCAAACGGTGAGAACCCTAAGTCACTACCTGACTCGGGATAAAACTCACCACTACACTTGTATTGATTAAGAAGTGATTACAATCTCTCGCTTCAACACGAGAAGCTCACTCGTAAGCACTCTCTCTACAATACTCTCAGTTCAGCTCTGGAGAACAAAGGCACTCTCAACACTCTCTGATTACAAACGAAATATCTCTTAAGCTCTCTCTAGCTTCCTATATTCTCTACGTTTGCAACACTTAAAGTGAATGAAATAGTACTCTATTTATACACAAGTCTTAAGCTAACCCTATAGCTCAACCGTGTAACAAACAAAGACTAAACAAAATGCCACCTCATCAATCCGTGTGCCTTGATCACTTCACCAGAATTAATCAACGGCTTGGAGTGATTTGGTTTTGTTCTCCATGTGTTGATCCACGCCACATAAGCAATCCGTGTGCTTCAAGCTCTAACAAACTCTTGCCACGCTGGCGATCCCTGGAGTAGCGTCCCAAAGAGTGTGAAGTTCTTCTCGCACCTTCCTGTGCACGCAACTTGCACTCTCCCGCTTTACCAGCCTTCGAAGCGTCTAGATTTGTTCTCCTGCGCTCTGGCACACCCTAAGCTTCAGTGGAACCTCGTGGTCAACTAACTTCAACTTCATTCAAGCGCGTCCCTACGCCCTCGAAGCTCGATCACTCTTACTTCTTGGTCTTGAATGGATTTATTAAACACAGTTTGCGAAACTTACTTTCTCCGCTTGGTGTTAAGCGCGACTGTGACCAGTCAAGCGCATCTCTAAGTGACTTAAGCGCATCCTTACAAATATGGCAATGACCTGGAAGGCTTAAAAAACACTAAGAGATTAAACATATTAGTTTGTTATCATCAAAACAAAGAGAAAATAGATTAAGCTTTAACAAGATGATTAAAGCTCAACTAACAAAGCCTAAGGGACACATCAATTTTCTGGCGTAATAAGTAGAGATAGGCATCTCATTGCCTTCTGGTAAAAATTCACCTAACCATTCCAATAAGGTGTTGAAACTTCCATCAGTCCAACCAGAAGCACATTTCAAGTTGTAAAGTATTGACACAGTCTCTAACTTGCTAAATTTTGTACACCCAGGATACAAGGGAGTCTCTGCAGCCTTTGATACCTGTTCGAACATCTGAGGTTGTTCGTTCAAGTGATCTCTCACCCCATCCATCATCCCATTTATTTCATCATCTTCTTGGTCATCATCCATCTCATTATTCTCAGCAATATCATCATCACTATCATCAGTGTCTACCCGAACATCAAACTCATTGACACTAGAACTTGGACGATCAGGTATTTTCTCACCATGCCAAAACCAAACATGATAATCTTCTTTGAAACCACGACGAAATAAATGATCCTCAATCTCATCAATATCATATAACCGCCTTATATTCTTACAATCACGGCAAGGACAATAGATTTTTCTGCTTTCGTACTACGTTGGTGTGCTAAAGCACATCTAATAAACTCCTCAACCCCACTCAAGTATTGTGTCGTAGTATGGTCACCGTACATCCAAGGACGACTGATTTCTAGTAATAATTGCAAGAAGAGGAAGATTTAATATCATTTCTAATAACTAGCCCGCCAAGGGCCTAAATTATGAATTCTATCCCGCCAAGGGCCTAATTTAATAGATAATAATACGCAACTAAGCAAGAAAAAATACAAACTCAACTATCCCGCCAAGGGCCTAAATTATGAAATCTATCCCGCCAAGGGCCTAAGAAATTAGGGTAGAAGTATTACCTTGATCCAATATTGATCCTTCAAGACAACGCCTCAATAAACTCCTTCAATGCACAAGCTATAACCACAAAAAATAGTATATGAATTAGGTGTATACTTTTCATATTGTCATTGGGGCATTTCATCAAACACCTTTAAGGCACAAGCTATAACACAAAAAATACACAAATTCGGGATAGATTTAAACATTTAAATGCACAAGTTGTTAGTATTAGTTGTTTAGATTTGACTAGGATGAAAGATAGTATATGAATTAGGGATATATTTTCATATTTTCATAGAGGCATTTCATCAAACACCTTGAATGCACAAACTATAAACACAAAAAAATGCACAAATTTGGGATAGAATGCGGGTCTGTTGGAGGGCGAAGGTAGATAGATTACTTACCGGCGAAGACGAGAACGCGGGTCTGTTGGAGACGAAACGAGAACGAAGACCCACGGGTCTGTTGGAGGGCAAACGCGGGTCTGTTGGAGGGCGAACGCGGGTCTGTTGGAGGGCGAACGCGCGGAGACGAAGACGCTCTCGGAGACAAACGGAGAGGAGGGAGAACGAAGAAGACGAAGTGATGAGAATGGCAGAATAGCGGAACGAAGAGGATGGAAGACGAGCGGAAGTGAAGAAGACGAAGTGGAACGAAAATGAACTAGGCGGCCGCGCGGGTACAATTAAAAGAATTAGTTGAGGCGGGTGTATAGAGGCCCGCCTCAACAAGCATTAAAAGAGGCGGGCCGACTAGAGCCCGCCTCAAAAAGTATTAAAAGAGGCGGGCTAAAATGCCCGCCTCTAATAATCAGCACGCCTTAGCCCGCTTGGAAGAGCACGGTTTGTTGAGGCGGGCCTTTATACGCCTGCCTCAACAAGAGTTAAAAGAGGCGGGCCGTGTAGCGCCCGCCTCAAAAGGTATTAAAAGAGGCGGGCATTTTAGCCCGCCTCTAATACTCAGCCCGGATCGGAAAAAAACTTATTGAGGCGGGCATTCTTGGCCCGTCTTAATAAGTGCTTATAGAGGCGGGCTCTTCTTGGCCCGCCTCTATAAAATCTTCCGGAAATAATTTTCCGGATACTTTTTGAGGCGTATAATATTATGTACGCCTCAATAAGTTTTTTTTGAGGCGTTTTTATTTAGGTCCGCCTCTAAAAGGGAGCCTCAACAAGTGTTTTTTCTACTAGTGGTACTCATCAATCCATTGAATCCATCTATTATAGAAGTCAGCACAACGGAGAGTATCAATCACAAAGTCCCATCTAAGGAAATTGTACGCTTTATCAAGATCAATCTTCATCAACATGAAGCCCTTCTTCCCTTATTTTCCTTTAAAGGAGTGAATAATCTCTTGAGCAAGAATGATATTATCGTTAATAAACCAACCGGGAAGGAAACTCACTTGAGTAGGCCCAATAAGCTCCACGAGAATTGATGGACGACATCTAGTATGGCACAACAAGTGGCCATTAGCATCATTTATGGGTGAGTTGTCATGTTTATGAAGCATATTATTGTGATTCGGACCTCGCGGAAGCAAAGGTATTATCTACAAAGGATTACAAATATTCGAAGAGAAGAATTGCCAAAGGGACAAAGTCGATCGCGAACACACGGACGCATCCAAACTGAGCTACAGAGTGCCTAGCGCGACCGCACTCTAGGTGGAGGGACTGTGCAACTGTTCACGGAAGAAATCGTAAAGCTCGGCCCAGATGTGACCGCGCCGACACATGCGCGGCCGCGACCGTACTGGGCCAAGAAAGTTGCTGACCCCTTCCTCACTGAGATGCACTTTGGTCCTTGGACTTACCTTCTGATGGGTCTCGGGCTGGGCCTTTTTGAGATTGTTTTCTATGTTAGGTTAAATAAATATAGGGTTTGAGTTGTGCCTACAGACTATCTTGCATTTTTCATAGTTTGAGTTTTACGTAGTTTTGACAATGATGCAGGAGTAGTTCCATTACTTTGTTCAGCTTGTGGAAGCCAACAGATGAATTGGTTGTAAGACTATTATCATTGGTTCTTAATTATATCCTAGTTATTGCATCTCTCTTGTCCTTTAATTGATTATTGAATTGATTTACTTGTTTGTCCTGATCAGCTAGGTGGAATAAGTCTAATTCAAACTACTAGGTCTGACTTGTCCGAATTGGAGAGTCTTATCATTATGTAGCAAATCAATACATGCCCTAGTTGGGATTGCCATTATGTGGAGAGGTGTTGATGTGTTAAATATCGGTATAGAACTAATGGTACTGCATGTTCCTATTTATTCCTAAACGAATTGTTGCTTAGTTATTAAATCTTGATAGCTTCAGGGTTGTAGTTGAGTAAGGGCTATTAGGACTAGTTGGACTATTAGCTATATTAGAACATGGATTAGGATAACTAGAGGATATAAAGATTAGGATGAAGCCGAATATAATTAAGAAGTCAAGTATCAATCATTCATTCTGGTAGGTGGATACTTTTTAAGCAAGGTGTTCTCCCAATAATTGTTTTCAATCAATCGTTAGTTTAGTTTAACAAATCTTTTCCCCCTTTCGGTTACTTTTAAATTTGATTAGCTAGTTGCACAAGAATTAAACACTTGATTCCCTATGGAATTGATCCTTGCTTGACATCTCTACTTGTAGAGGAGCTAGTTAGGTAATTCTTATTTTGACGTTACTAAACGACGCTCGTCAAATTTGGCGCCGTTGCCGGGGAATCAATATATTCTTTTCTTGTATTGTTGATTTAATTGACTTTGGTGCTAACTAGTGTATGGTCAGCACCTGTGCTGCTAATCATTTGCTTGTTGATCTCAATCCAGAAATTGAGAGGTCCATTCGGAGGAATCACAGAGGAAAGAGAACTGAGACAGAGATGATGGACAGTGACCAAGTTAGGAAGCATACCCCCGAGCAACTAATGACATGGCATTAGATGAAAATGGCTCAACTAAGACAACTTGTTTATGCGCATCAGGAGGTACTTGAGCAGAGAAATAATGGCGATAATCGGACACTGTGGGAGCGCACTACTCCCAATCTGACACAACAGCCCCAAACGGTAATCATACCACCACTGGATCCATACATTTGAGCTTAAGTCTGGGGTGGTAAATCTGCTGCCCACTTTTCTTGGTCTGGTCGGGGAGGACCCAATTATGCACCTCAACCAATTCCATGACATATTGCGGATCGTGAAGATCTTATCCCTAACTAAAGATTGAACTTTTGTGCGGAAATACAAGACTAAGAATAAATAAACACTTAATTCCAAAACGTTGTTGATTGGATTTCTTGTAGAACTTACAACTATTAGGAGAACACACAGATCTCAGTTTCTTCCTAAACTCTCCTAATTATTTCCTAAGTCCTAAATTAAAATGAACTCTTTCTCTCTCGATCAACAGCAACGTTAAAGATAAACTAAACTATTTATACTATGGCATAATGACCGGGAACTAGTTACCTAAAAGCATGATGATAATAATAAATAAACTACTAAATCTAAACTAGCTGAGTATAATGACAAACTTGCTTCAACAGTTAAGATCTCAAATCTGGTAAATCTTTGGCGAATAAAATCTTTCCTTCTATAGCTCTTGAAAGATTTCTTTCCATATATATGCGCTCAGTCCCCTTGAGTGTATTCGGTCCCCTTGAGTGTGTCCTCTTTGTGTAGTGTTTTACTTCTCTGCAGCTCGATTATTCACTCTTCTTGTTTGGTTCCCTCTAGTGTCACTCGGTTCCCTTGCTTCTAATTAAGCGCCTTGAGCGCTATTCTTCTCGTTGGACTCGCTCTTGTATCTCACTTCAACTCGTTGCTTTCCATGCTTAAACCTGTTAATTAACTCAAAGGCATATCGATTTCCTGTGATGTCTCACTCAATACACATATTAGTTCATAATGAAGTTTGTTATCATTAAAACTGAGGCATTATTAGTTCTAACAACTAAGGGGCTAGTTCACATAACCAACAATTTCCCCCTTTTTAATGATGACAAACTTAGAATCCTAGCATAGGCATAAAGTAGAGCTGAAAAGGAAGTAGCTTTCTGTGGATCGTGAAGATCTTAGCCCTAACTAAAATTGAACTTTAGTGCGGAAATAAAAGACCAAGAACAAATAAACACTCAATTCAAAAACGTTGTTGATTTGATTTCTCGTGGACTTACAACTACTAGGCGAACACACAGTTCTTAGTTTCTCTCTAAACTCTCCTAGCTATTGCCTAAGTCATAAATCAAGATGAACTCTTTCTCTCTCGTTCAACAACCATGTTTAAAGATAAATGAACTAAACTATTTATACAATGACATAATCGTCGGGAACTAGTTACCTAAAAGCATGAAGATAATAATAAATAAACTACTAAATCTACACTAGCCGAGTATAATGACAAAATTTCTTCAACAGTTAAGATCTCAAATCAGGTAAATCTCTGGCGAATCAAATCTTTCCTTCTATAGCTCTTAAGAGATTTATTTCCATATATAAACGCTCAGTCCCCTTCTATGTATTCCGTCCCCTTGAGCGCGTTCTCCTTGTATAGCGCTTTACTTTTCTGCAGCTCGATTCTTCACTCTTCGTGTTCGGTCCCCTCCAGCATCGCTCGGTTCCCTTGCTCCTAGTTAAGCGCCTTGAGCGCTATTCTTATTGTTGGACTCGCTCTTGTATCTCCACTTCAGCTCGTTGCTTTCCATGCTTAAACCTCCTAAATAACTCAAAAGCCTATCGATTTTCTGCGATACTCAGTCAATACACATATTAGTTCATAAGGCATTTTGTTATCATTAAATCTGAGGCATTATTAGTTACAAGAACTAAGGGGCTAGTTCATATAACCAACAATTTCCCCTTTTTTAATGATGACAAACTTAGAATCCCGGCATAGGCATAAAGTAGAGCTGAGAAAGAAGTAGCTTTCAAATTCCCCCTTAATCAATGAACAAGTAATACGCATCATCCTTTAATTGTCATATGTTCTAGTTCCCCCTAAATTAAATAACTCTTATGCATGTAATATTCTCCCTTTTGACATCATGTAAAAAGGAATGCTCAATATTAATCAAGAGAAGATAAGGGTAGCATGTGTGTGCCTTCTAGAGGAATGAGTAAATGATACTAAAGAAAACACATCAAGTCTATCCCTATCTCAGTACGCACTAGAGCAAGCAGGTAAGTGAAACAGTGCATAGTTATCATTAAAAAATATATAGGAGCACACACAAGAGATAGTCAAAAAGAGAAAAAAGACAAGACATTTAGAGGGATTTTGGATTTTCTAAGGATCCCTAAAGAGAACTGAGACATCAGCTACTCCCAGTGGTACTCATCCTCATAAGCATATTCGCAACCCTCTGTCAGAGGCTCTATCATGAGCGCCTTCATGTGGTGAAGGTGTCAATCCATCATGCGCCTGAGTCCTGATAGATGCCGGTTAGTCTGGAGCACAACCTCTAAGGTGCGAAGCTGAATTTCCTCTAAGCTAATGTTCGGCAGTAACAACGGC
Organism: Phyllobates terribilis; assembly: GCF_046119375.1. Classification (NCBI taxonomy): domain Eukaryota; kingdom Metazoa; phylum Chordata; class Amphibia; order Anura; family Dendrobatidae; genus Phyllobates; species Phyllobates terribilis. The sequence continues at coordinate 44,691 of NW_027367204.1, read as the reverse complement.
ATGGGCTCCTTCGAGGGGCTCTTCATTCGGCAAGGTCTGGACTCGGATTTGGGAGGGGGCTGAGGTCTCTGGATTGGGTTTGTGATCGGCCTTGGTCTCAGTTCATGGTGTGGATCCTAGAAGAAACTTTTCAACGGGCACATCCATACTGGCGTGTTTAAGCAACATTCGCAGCCCAGTCTCATTTATGATGCTCTCACAGGGCGTCTCCTTTACGGGCATGTATATCCCCAGCTCGACCATGAGCTTCTTCACTATGTGGGGATAGGGGAGAGAATGATTCTTGTGCATCTTGATTGTCAGCATGTGCCCCACCAGGGCTTTGAATACGCATTGGCCCACAGAGATCCATGTGAAGTAGCTCAAGAGGATTCTTTGTATTGATGTCCTGCTTGGCTTTGAATGAGCTTCTGACTTGCTTTCCCTTGACACAATTAGCTTAGTGAATCATGTTGTCTATCTTGATGAGAGGTAAGCCATGGACTAGCTCCTTTGCACGTAACTTAAGTAGGAGATGAAGATTGGCGTGCCCTAGTCGTTGAGGCCATAAGTCTGTTTGATCTTCAATAGTAGGAAGGCAAAGGTGACTCTTTGGAATGAATCTGGAGTCAAATATATATGTGATGTTGACTCTCTTCCCCCTTAAGATAATTTCTCCAATAGTATTTCTCACAAAGCACTTCGAGGTTGTGAAAGTAACCTCATATCACCAAAAGATACACTTCCACCGTCATATTCTTGAAAACTTTGTAGCCTCTCCTTGTCTCCAGTCATGTGATATGAGCAGCCACTGTCAATGTACCATTTGTTCTCGTTGCTCAAGTTTCCATGTAAATAAACAATCAAATTTTGGAATCCATTGAAGCTCAGCTTTTCTAGGTGGATTAGTTTTCTGATTAGTATGAGAAGAGTTACTACGATCGATCCTTTAGCCTTTAGATGAAGAGGCAGGCACTACGTAAGAAGTATCATTCAAGCTGCTCACTTCACGTGTAGCACGAGTGGGTAACTTGTATGCCTTTTTACTTAGCGCTTGCTTCTTCTTGCAAGAGTGTATAGTGTGACCATTGTTACCACAAAATCTGCACCATTCATTGTACTTCACATAACCATATTTTCGCTTTCCATGTCTAAAGGGCTTCCTATCCTTAATCTTTGGATCTAGTATGTTTGTTGCATTTCCTTGGGTTGGCTCACATACATCTTATGAGCATTTTCCCCATGAAACCAGTGATTGTCATCCCCTAATGGTTGTTCAAGTGCCTTAATCTTCTTCTCTAAGAATTTGTTCTTGCTTCTACAGATTTGAAGGGCTTTGTCTAAGGTCTCAACTTTTTCATTTAATTCTCTGGTGAGCTTTTCATTAGAACTTGAGCACTTGGAAGAATCTAAGTCGTATCCTAGTCCAGGTCTAGCTTTTACAAAGATAGTTGAGTTCACTGTTTTCTCGTTAATGGATTTAGTTAATTCGGTGATCTTCGTAAGAATTATCCCTAAGTCACTTTCTACCTTGAGTTATAAATCCTTTAGCGATCCCCTTTGAGATTGCTTACCCTTGCAGCCCTCGCAGGATTTCATCATTAGACTCAGTTCCCTAGATTTACTAAGGCATTTTCCTTATCATCTAATCTGGTGGACAAGTATAGACTTTAACTACGTTGTTCAGTTACTTCCTCTTCATACTCTGTTATTTGAGATTCTAAAGCTTCAGTGTCTTCTAGTAGTCCTTTAATCATATTAATAAGGTCTTTCTTTTCAAGCATGTTTAAGCGATTAGGAAAGGAATCAGGAGTTTTTACCTCAGAAGTAAGGGCCTTTGCATTGGCCATGAGACATTTGCCTTGGAATCCTTCATGAAGATCAGCTTCATGATCTTCTTCTCCCCATGCTGAGAAAAGTGTCTTCTTCTCAGTGGCCTCTACTTTTGGGTTGGTGCACGTCTTGGCAAAATGTCCCTTCTCCTGGCAGTTGTAGCATGTATACTCCTTGAGATCACGCTTAGACGATGATGATGCTTCTCCTGGTCCAGCTTTCTTCTTGAACCACTTCTTAACCATCTTAGTCATGAGAGCGACTTCTGTATCATGGTCCTCATCTTCTTCACCATCATTGATGTCCATCTTCTCAAGCACCTTCATGAGCTTCAGCGTTGTTCCCGTGGCTTCTTTTACTTTTAAGTCCTTTAGCAAATCAACGTTTTCTTGGTCGAAGAACTTGTAAAATATGTCAACTATTGGAAGCTTCTTGTAGTCTGGAGACATAAGTGCGATCGGTTGATTGAGCTCGAAATTTTTTCTCATAGTGTAGATAACATCCAGTGTCTGCTCTGAAGAAGGAATGGTTACACCAGAGGCAGTCAATTTATTGCTTTGTCCCTATAAATCTATCGGTCCCCATCTTCAGTTCCCATCGAATATTCTCTTGTTACTTACTCAAAGAACTTGGTCCTCATCATCTTAGGAGTTGTGTCTCAGTTCCATTCTCAGCGGGATATATTTACTAGCTTAAGCACTTATATAAATTCAAGCATAAAAAGGGACTTCATAGCTCTTTAAATAAGCATGTGCTAAGCATAATTAGGAAGGCCCTTTGACATCTAAGTGAATATTCCCAGGTGTGGACTAGTAGTCATAGGGAACGTAACACAAAGACCAAGGCTTAAGGGACTAGCATATAAACACGAATCATATCTTGGGGGCTTGATGATATGGTTAAGAAGCAATTATCGTGTGTTATTTATCAAGTCTTGGAAAAGAGAGCATGCAAAGGTATCAACTTTTAGCAAGCAATAGTACAATCCTAGAAGGGCCTATCAAGTGTTTATCATTAAGCATCACACAGAGCATGCGAGAGTCAAATACCCCTAAGAGTATAGGCTAGGTTTGCACACGTATTAGTCTTAAGTTCCCAAGTTTAGAAGAAGCAATAATTTATATGAGTCTAAGGTAAGAGGCTTACATCGAGGGAGATGCTTAATGGAGGGGGATCAATCCCAAGTGAAGCCTTACTTTGATGAATGGTTCCTTGTTCAGGGCCTTGGTGAAAATGTCAGCCACTTGATCCTCAGTTCCTCAAGTCCTCATGAGCAGCCATTATTAATACTCTATTTGTTCTTGATGCTCATTGTTACCTACAATAAAGGAGAAGGATTATTGACACACTTTTGACCTTTGGTAGAAGGAACATGCTCATAGTAAGAAGGGTCATTCAAATCAAGCGCTTCACATGTATTATGAGTGGGTGACTTGTATGGATTGTTACTTAGAGCATGATTCTTCTTTTAGATATGTATTGTATGACCATTAATACCACAGAACCTGCACCATTCATTATATTTGACATAACCGTATTTGACCTTTCCAGGTCTGAAGGGCTTCTTATCCTTAAGCTTAGGATCTAAGGTGTTTAATGAGTTCCCTTGGTCTTGGCTCACATACATATTATGAGCCTTCCCCCCTGAAAACCAATAATTTTTTTCCCTTGACGGTTTTTCAAGTGTCTTTACCTTTTTCTCTAGAAATTCATTTTTACTTCTACAAGTTTGAAGAGCTTTATCTAAGGTCTCATCCTTTTCAGTTAATTCTCTGGTGAGCTTTTCATTAGCACTCGAGCACTTAGAGGAATCTGAGTCATATCCTAATCCAAGTCCAGCCCTTACAAATACAGTTTGGTTCACCATATTCTTATTGATGGATGCTATTAATTTGAAGATCTTCGCAAGTATTATCCCTAAGTTGCTTTCTACCTTAGACACTAAGCCCTTTGACGATCCCCCTTAAGGTTTCTTACCATTGCAACCCTTGCAAGATTTCATCATTAAACTCAGTTCCCTAGATTTTACTAAGGCCTTTTCTTTATTAGCTAGCCTAGTGGACAGATCTAGACACTCACTACGTAGTTCAGTGACTTCCTCTTCATATTCATTAATTTGAGATCCTAAAGTTTCAGTATCTTCTAACATCCCTTTAATCATGTTAATAAGGTCTTTCTTTTCAAGCATGTTTAGACGATTAGGAAAGGTGTCAAGAGATTTTTCCTCAGACGCAAGGGCCTCTGCATTGGCCATGAGACATTGTCCTTGGAATCCTTCCTGAAGGTCAGCTTCATCATCTTTTTCTCCCCATGCTGAGAAGAGCGCCTTCTTTTCAGTGGCTTCTACTTTTGGATTAGTGCACGTCTTAGCAAGATGCCCCTTCTCTTGGAAATTGTAGCACGTGTACTCCTTGAGATCACGCTTAGCTGAAGATGATGACTCTTATGGCCCAGCTCTTTTCTTAAACCACTTCTTTACCATCTTTGTCATGAGAGAAACTTTTGTATCATCGTCCTCATCCTCTTCATCGTCATTGATGTCCATCTTCTCAAGCACCTTTGTGAGCTTTAGCGTTGTTCCAGTACCTTCTTTTACTTGTAAGCCCTTTAGCGAATCAGCGTTCTCTTGATCAAAGAACTTGCCAAATATGTCAACTACTAGAAGCTTCTTGCATTATGGAGACATGAGGATGATTCTTCGAGTGACCTCGAATTTATCGCTCATAGTGTAGATGATAACCAGTGTTTTCTCTGAAGGACGAATGGTTACGCCAGAGACAATCAATTTGTTGATCAGAATTGTGAAGTGCGACTGGCAGGCTGACACACTTTCACCAGGGAGTTGTTTAAAAGAGTGAAACTCCCTTTGAAGCGTAAATTTTCTGGTATCCTTCTTGTCTTTGCTCCCTCTGTTTATGGAGATGATAGCTTCCCACATTTCATTGGTCATTTGTATGCTAATGACTTTGTCAATGTCTGTGCGAGTGAGTCCACACAGAATCAGTTTTTCGAGATTTTGAGTTCTTCTCCATCTTGGCATAGTCCTTTGGTTGCCAGTCCGTTCTTTGCTTCAACTCTGGAATCACTTCGTCTCCCAGCTCTGTAATTTTCCAGCATTGGTAGTCTTGGGTTTGAATGAACGTCATGTGCACTACCAACCACCAATCAAGTTCTCCTTCTCGAAGCTGGTGAGACTTGTTGAGGGACATGCCGAGGTTGAATTATGAGTTCTTCATTGCCGTGTTGGAATTGGATCCTGCTCTGATACCAATCGTGGATCATGAAGATCTTAGCTTTAACTAAAGATTATGACTTTTGTGCGGAAAGTAAACCTACAAAAAATTAAACAATAATTCCAAAACGATTGTTGATTTGATTTCTCGTAGGCTTACATCTGTTAAGCGAACACACAGTTCTTAGTTTCTTCCTAAACTCTTCTAACTATTGCCTAATTTCTAAATCAAAATAAACTCTCTCTCAGCACTTTCCACAACCACGTTTAAAGAAGATAAACTACACTATTATATACTATGACATAATCATCGGAAACTAATTACCGAAAAACTTGATTAAAATAATAAATAAACTATTTATCCTAACTAACTGATTACAATAACAAACTCGCTTCAACAAACAAGATCTCGAATCTGGTTGTTCTTGCGTATCAAATCTTTCCCTTTATAGTGCCTTATAAGATATCTTTCCATTTATACACGCTCGGTCCCCTTCAGTGCATTCGGTTCCCTTGAGCGCGTCACTCCCTTGTGTCATTTGGAACATCCATCACTCGGTTCCCTAACTCCATCACTCGGTTCCCTAACTTCTGGTGAAGCGCTTTCAGCGCCTTATTTTCTCTACTCGCTTAACTCCCTTTGAGGTGCTTCATCTCACTCGCTTAACTCCATTAAGACGCTTCATCTTCTCGCTTAACTCCCTTAAGGCGCTTCAGCTTTCTAACTTAAGCTCCTTAATTTCTTTGCTCAAATGACTTATGTTGATCAAAGGCCTATTGGTATCCTGCAATAACTCACTCAAGGTAGACATTAGTGTATACAGATATTTGTTATCATAAAAATTGAGGCATTATTAGTTATAGGAACTAAGGGGCTAGTCTGTATAACCAACAAAGACCACCCGAATGACCTCTAGAATCAACAATAAGGGACGCACCCAAGCCAAACGCAGACACCACTGCAAGAGCACAAGCACCGTCTAGTTGAGTCTCCAAGATCACAAGTATATCAATCTTCATCTTGCGTAGCCAATAAAGAACTGCACGTGCAAACCTATCCTTCCTCGTGCACCATGACAATTCCAAGAAAATATCTTCATAATTGGATTAAGGGGAGTAGAACCGAACGAAACCACGTTAGGCACATTTATATCCCCCTAAAAGATTAAGAGTGTTAGGGGATATTTCACCTTCCTCTAACACATTAGAACCAGAAACATAACTATTGTACTAAGATGAAAATTCAATCGCAAGACATTTTCATTTATGCATTTGTTTTGATCGTTGTGTTTGTATGTTATAATTTTGTATATATTTTATATATACTACGTAGATCAAGGATTACACTAAAATGGGGGGGATTTGTTGGTGATTTTAGTGTCATCAATTCATTTTAGTCGTAATGTGATTTACTAGAACTGATGCGGTTTGTCTTTAGGCTCGGAAACAAGTCTGGGTAAGTGCGGAGTGCACGCTTGTTGAGCTAACGGCTCATCGACCACAACTATGAAACAGGGGTCGAGGGGAATGTGTCTCCTCGAAGGGTCAAGGGGCAGCGCCCCTTGACGGGTTCAAAGGGTCTCGACGAGCAACACGGAAAGATACTCGACGAGCAGCTTCAGAGAATCGACGAGCAGATAGTTTCTCAGAAACTATCTGTTATACGTATCTCTTAAAACTGTCGTTAGGTACTCGACGAGCATCTTGGAGAAGTCCTCGACGAGAGGTTCTCGACAAGTACGCTCGAGAGGTTCTCGACGAACACGTCCGTGAGGTTCTCGACGAGCATGTTCGAGAGGTTCTCGACGAGCATGTTCGAGAGGTTCTCGACGAGCACGTTCGAGAGGTTCTCGACGAGCACGTTGGATAGGTTCTCGACGAGCACCTTGGATAGGTTCTCGACGAGAATGTTGGTTTGGTTCTCGACGAACATCTTGGAGAGATACTCGACGAGTAGATGGTCTCCCAGAGACTATTTGTTCTACGTATCTTTTGGCCGTCAACAGATACTCGACGAGCACCTCATGGAGATGCTCGACGAGGAGTATCTGTGATCTATGGTTTATCAACCATAAATTGGTTGTATAACTGCCCAACCGCCAATTCGGTTATTTAACCGTCCAACTGCCAAATCTGTTTCATGGGTGAACTCATTATATATGAGGATTCGGTTCTCAATACAAGAGACGAAAAAATTTTACAGACAACTTCTCGACTTCTCAGATCAAATCTCATTGTGCCTGAATTTGATTGTCCCTTCTCGGATTATCCCCGCAAGGAATTCGTGAAACCCTGGCATTTGTATAAGGGTCGAATTATCTTGTTCGGAAAGTGACTACACGATCCGTTGAAGAGTTCCAGGATTATCACAACAACCCGCAGTTTTTACCTACAAACGAACAAGATAATTTCTGTTGATAATGGCTGGAGGTAGCACCGTCAAAGAGATGACCACGAACTTTGGAAAGCTTGAGAAGTTTCAAGGCCAGGACTTTCGCCGCTGGCAAAAGAAGATGCACTTCATGCTAACAGCGTTGAAGGTGGTGTATGTGTTGTCTACACCGATGCCCGAGATCGTGGAAGATGAACCAATCGAAGTAATCAGGCGTAGATCCAAGTGGGAGAACGATGATTACATATGCCGAGGACACATCTTAAACGGTATGTCTGATCCCCTCTTCGATATTTACCAGAAATGTTGAGTCTGCGAAGGAATTGTGGGATTCTCTTGAATCCAAGTACATGGCAGAGGATTCTTCAAGTAAGAAAATCTTGGTGAGCGATTTCAACAACTATAAGATGGTTGATTCGCGGTCTGTCATGGAACAATTCAATGAGATTCTCCGGATTCTCGGTCAATTTACACAACATGGCCTGAAAATGGATGAATCCATTTCTGTTTCGAGTATAATTGATAAGTTGCCTCCATCATGGAGAGAGTTTAAACATACTCTGAAGCATGGGAAGGATGAACTATCTTTAGTTCAACATGGTAGCCATATTCACATCGAGGAGTCCCTGAGGGCTTCGGAAGATGATAAGGGCAAGGGCAAAGATGTTGCCGGACCCTCGGTCAACATGATCGAAGAGGGTGGTAAAAACTTTAACAAGGGCAAAGGGAAGAAACGTGCTTTCAACAATCACAACAAGGGCAGTTTCGGTTCTAACAAGAAACCGAAACTCGAGTGTTGGAAATGTGGCAAAACAGGCCACTTCAAGAGGGATTGCCGATCTGGCAAAAAGCATGTCAATGCGAACGCAAGTGGTTCGGGAAAGGGGTCTACGGACCAGTCCCGAAACCAAGGTCAGAATCTAAAACGTGATTTGAATAATGTGATTGAATATTCAGTATCACTAATTTCTGAGGCATATTATGTGCAGATGATGCGATCGCTTGGTGGATAGATTCTGGCGCCACTACACACGTATGCAAGGATCGTTGCTGGTTCAAGACATTTGTACCAGTGGATGACGGTTCTGTTCTTTACATGGGGGACGATCATTACGCTCCCGTGGAAGGCAAAGGAAGTGTGCTGCTAGAATTTAGTTCCGGAAAATCTATATCTTTGTGTAATGTTTTGTTTGTACCTAAATTGCGCAAGAACCTTATCTCTGGTCCAGTTTTTAAATAAACTTGGTTACAAGCAAGTGACTGAATCTGACAAGTATATCTTGTCAAAATGTGGTGTGTATTTTGGGTCTGGTTATTATAATAACGGGATGTTCATGATGAATTTGAATAAAGTACCGCATGATTCTGGTTCTGTGTTTATGTCCTCGTCGAGTGGTTTTATGTCCTCGTCGAGTGGTTTTATGTCTCGTCGAGTGTTTTATGTCCTCGTCGAGTATGAATGATTCATCTTTATGGCATGCTCGTCTAGGACATGTGCACTATAAGAGGATGTATGATATGTCGAAACATGACTTGATTCCTGTTTTGATGGGAACATAGAAAAGTGTTCTACGTGCATGTTAACTAAGATCACTAGACAACCTTGTAAAAGTATAATTAGGAAATCTGTTATACTTGAACTGGTTCATAGTGATCTTTGTGACTTGCATGCTACACCATCATTAGGGAACAAAAAGTATGTTATTACTTTCATAGATGATGCATCTAGGTTTTGTTATGTGTATATGCCTCATTCGAAGGACGAGGGCCTTAGATTAAATTTCGTATTTATAAAACTGAGGTTGAATTGCAACAAAATGGTTTAATTAAAACTTTACGCACGGATAGAGGTGGTGAATACTATGATCCGGTATTTTTCCAGTCCATGGGAATTATTCATGAGACTACGGCTCCTTACACACCACAACAGAATGGTGTGGTCGAGAGGAAAAATAGAGCTCTTAAGGAAATGGTGAATGCCATGTTATCTTACTCGGGGATTGAGCGAGGGGTTCTGGGGAGAAGCCATGTTAACGGCTTGCTATTTATTAAATAGGGTTCCTAACAAAAGGAACAATACTACCCCATATGAACTTTGGTATAAGAAACGTCCTAACTTGTCATTCTTGCGAGTTTGGGGTTGTAGGGCCGTGGTTAGACTCCCGGACCCTAAAAGGAAGACTTTGGGTGAAAAAGGGATCGATTGCATCTTTGTTGGATATGCCGAGCATTCCAAGGCTTATAGGTTTTATGTCATAGAACCTAATGACTCGGTTTCTATTAACACAATTATAGAATCGAAAGATGTTATCTTTGATGAGAAACGATTCTCTTCAATACCTAGACCAAAGTATGCTATACCAAGTTCGGATGAAACTCTAAGGGATGATCATTTATATGATGCACCAAGTGAGACGTCTGAACCTCGTCGAGGACATGATGCTCGACGAGAGGTTCCTGAACCTCGTCGAGACCATGATGCTCGACGAGAGGCGCTGAACCTCGTCGAGGCAAAAGAGCAAGGAAACCAAAATCTTATGGTTCTGATTTTCAGCTATACTTAGTTGAGGGATCAAAAGATCAAATTGAGTCCCAATACTCGTATTTTTACAGTATTGAGGAGGATCCAAGGACTTTTGATGAGGCCATTAAATCTCGAGATTCTGGCTTTGGAAAGAAGCGATCGACGATGAGATTGGGTCAATCATGGAAAATAATACTTGGGTCTTATCTGATCTACCACCAGGTTGTAAGCCACTGGGCTGCAAATGGATCTTCAAGAGGAAGATGAAAGTCGATGGTACAATTGACAAGTTTAAGGCTCGATTGTTTATCCAAGGCTTTAGACAAAGGGAAGGGATCGATTATTTTGATACCTATGCTCCTGTTGCTCGTATCACTACTATTAGATTGTTGATTGCCTTAGCGGCTACACACAATCTAGTGATCCATCAAATGGATGTCAAAACAGCATTTCTAAATGGTGATTTAGAAGAAGAAGTGTATATGAAGCAACCGGAAGGTTTTGTAATGCCCGGTAATGAGCATAAAGTGTGTAAGTTGATTAAATCATTGTATGGGCTGAAACAAGCACCGAAGCAATGGCATCAAAAGTTTGATGAGGTTGTCTTGTCAAGTGGTTTCATTCTAAACCAAGCGGACAAGTGTGTATATAGCAAATTCGATGCATCTGGGAAAGGTGTAATCATTTGTCTATATGTGGATGACATGTTGATTTTCGGTACTGACCAAAATCAGGTTGATAAGACTAAGAACTTTTTGTCATCCAGATTCTCCATGAAAGATATGGGGGAAGCGGACGTAATTCTTGGTATAAAAAATCAAGAGGGAGAACAAAGGGATTGTCATCACACAATCTCATTACATTGAGAAGATTCTCAAGAAATTCAATCATGAAGGTTGTTCTCCGGTTAGTACTCCCATGGATATGGAGGAGAAGCTTATGCCTAATACAGGGAAACCTGTGGATCAACTTGAATACTCAAAGCCATAGGCTGTTTGATGTATGCTATGACTAGCACTCGACCGGATATAGCGTATGCGGTTGGTAAGTTGAGCAGATTTACTAGTAACCCTAGTAGACATCATGGGCATGCTATAACAAGGGTTTTCAAGTACCTGATGCATGGATTGTCATATATGGGATTTCCTTCAGTGATAGAGGGTTATTCGGATGCTAGTTGGATAAACAATGATGACAGATCCTCGACGAGTGGATGGGTATTCTTGCTCGGGGGAGGTGCCATTTCATGGGCTTCCAAGAAACAAACATGTATTACAAGTTCCACTATGGAATCTGAGTTCGTAGCATTAGCCGCCGCTGGTAAGGAAGCGGAATGGCTAAGGAACTTAGTGTATGAGGTTCCGATATGGCCTAAGCCAATATCACCCATTTCTATCCGTTGTGATAGTGCTGCCACCTTGGCTAAAGCTTATAGTCAAATCTACAATGGCAAGTCTAGACACTTGGGTGTTAGACATAGTATGATTAGGGAGCTAATCATGAATGGTGTGATATCCATTGAGTTTGTTCGGTCGCAACAAAACTTGGCTGACCACTTGACGAAGGGGTTAGGAAGGGACTTAGTGATTAAGTCGGTGATTGGGATGGGATTAAAGTCCATCTAAATCTACTAACTATGGTATACCCAATTCCCTTCTAATACAACGTTAGAAGCTGAATTCAATGTGGAAAGACCATAGTTGGAGATTGGAGCACAAAACGTTTTCCCAAGGTGAGTGCTCGGACCTGCGAGTGATGTTAGGTTGAAGTACATCTTCTTAATGGTTCTTTTGACAAAATTGCTTATGCAGGGGCAAGACTAAAAGAACCACCTATATGAGCATGAAGTTTAGCCGCTTCAAGAAGCTTGGACTTGGCTTCCTATATGCTTATGAATGGATAAGGACACAAGGCTTGTATAGTGTCAAGTATGACTAGTAGAGTGTTGTATAAACATATGTGTATGATATCTTCAGGTAATCAAATGGGTTGACGGGTTCAATCGTTACGACACCCCGATTCTCGAGTATTTGGAATGTGTATTGTACTAAGATGAAAATTCAATCGCAAGACATTTTCATTTATGCATTTGTTTGATCGTTGTGTTTGTATGTTATAATTTTGTATATATTTTATATATACTACGTAGATCAAGGATTACACTAAAATGGGGGGGATTTGTTGGTGATTTTAGTGTCATCAATTCATTTTAGTCGTAATGTGATTTACTAGAACTGATGTGGTTTGTCTTTAGGCTCGGAAACAAGTCTGGGTAAGTGCGGAGTGCACGCTTGTTGAGCTAACGGCTCATCGACCACAACTATGAAACAGGGGTCGAGGGGAATGTGTCTCCTCGAAGGGTCAAGGGGCAGCGCCCCTTGACGGGTTCAAAGGGTCTCGACGAGCAACACGGAAAGATACTCGACGAGCAGCTTCAGAGATACTCGACGAGCAGATAGTTTCTCAGAAACTATCTGTTATACGTATCTCTTAAAACTGTCGTTAGGTACTCGACGAGCATCTTGGAGAAGTCCTCGACGAGAGGTTCTCGACAAGTACGCTCGAGAGGTTCTCGACGAACACGTCCGAGAGGTTCTCGACGAGCATGTTCGAGAGGTTCTCGACGAGCATGTTCGAGAGGTTCTCGACGAGCACGTTGGATAGGTTCTCGACGAGCACCTTGGATAGGTTCTCGACGAGAATGTTGGTTTGGTTCTCGACGAACATCTTGGAGAGATACTCGACGAGTAGATGGTCTCCCAGAGACTATTTGTTCTACGTATCTTTTGGCCGTCAACAGATACTCGACGAGCACCTCATGGAGATGCTCGACGAGGAGTATCTGTGATCTATGGTTTATCAACCATAAATTGGTTGTATAACTGCCCAACCGCCAATTCGGTTATTTAACCGTCCAACTGCCAAATCTGTTTCATGGGTGAACTCATTATATATGAGGATTCGGTTCTCAATACAAGAGACGAAAAAAATTTACAGACAACTTCTCGACTTCTCAGATCAAATCTCATTGTGCCTGAATTTGATTGTCCCTTCTCGGATTATCCCCGCAAGGAATTCGTGAAACCCTGGCATTTGTATAAGGGTCGAATTATCTTGTTCGGAAAGTGACTACACGATCCGTTGAAGAGTTCCAGGATTATCACAACAACCCGCAGTTTTTACCTACAGTAACAGCCTCCAGTACAACGCTAGGAAATGACTTGTCGGTGACCGAAGTAACAACCGATAAAGACTCCGACAGAGAGAGCCTCAGTACCAATGAAACACTGCTAGTGCCCCCAACATCCAAACTCGGAGCGGAGTTCATAATTGAGGCCAAAGGAGACTCGTCCTCCCGGGTGGAACCACTTGAGGTTGGATAGGAACACTCGACAGAGAACCCAGTATCACCTGACTCTCCACAAGACCAACATGTTGCAATGCTAGGGGAGGAACCGAGGGCATCTGAGTTAAGAGCTCCGACGACTCCTCAGGATGAGCGACCACCGTGGGCGACTCCACCACGCAACCCTGAGTACTTATCGGATGATTACGCTGAATAAGATTAGGAACACCCGATGAGGCTTTATTTCTTTGTCGCCTATCGTCCGGAATAAGCCAAGGGGGTTGTAGCGAAAGGACCCTATTCAATGGATCAGCTCCAACACTAACAATGGTGTTCAGTGTCTGCGTAGGGACGGGCCCCGAAACACCCTCCGCGGAAATAGACCCCGATTTCGAACATTGAGAGTTAAAGTGACCATAGAGATCACAAGCAGTACAAATAGCCTCCCTATTCTCATACTTCGCAAGATATTGAACCCCCATCGACCCAGATGAAATTGTTGAGGTTATGCTCCAGATTAATTTCCACGCAATCGAGTCAGTTGAGCATACACGAACTTGACATCTACGTGAATTGGTATCACCTAACCCACGTGTAATTTCCCTAAGGACCTCCACTTCATAATACTTAAGTGGCAGATTGATAATTCTAGCCCACACCGGCACGGTCTTAATCGAGTCAAGCAAGGGATCAAAATCCGTCGTCCATGTTTTAGCGCTAGATAATGGCCAAAGAGGTTCGACGGGCCACTGGACAATATATGCATGCAATCTCTAGCATTTTAGAACTTGCCCATAAAGAAACCATTAGGGATGTCAATGTTTTGCATCTTGCCACTGATTTTCCAGATCTCCTAGAGCTTCTTCTCCATAAATTCATACCTCATTTTGGACTAAATAGGTTTCAAAATAACATAATTAACCCAATTGGACTCCAAGGCTGAAACTACTAATTTATCAAAACAAACAATTGGATCTCCATCGGCACCATCAGGAAGACAAGCTTACCTTACCGAGAAGAAGATCAGTGGGTAAGATTGGCCTCAACGCAGATGTCGGTCCCAAAACCACTTGACTCAAGGTAAGTCCATATCCCAGAGGAAGTGACATCAAAGGACGGGAAACGGCACCAATAACCGGAGGACCAAAAGCCACTGGAGAAAGAGCAGGAACATACAACGGCCAAGAGGACATAGGGGGAATGAGGCGACTACAGAAACCAAAGGAATGACAACATCATGGAGGAGGACGGCAAGGGAGAGGTGGGGGAAGAGGGTAGAGAGAGGGACGGGAGAGCATGAGAGGGAGAGGGAAGGCTGTGGTTGGGCAGGATCTCTAGGGAGACGTCCATACCTCCCCGCTAGAGCGAGAGAGGAAGAGGGACAAAGGATAGGTTAAAAGAACGTAACGCATCACCCGTTCTTTTTTTCGAAATATATATATTGCTTGTTTGTACTAGTGTGGGGGGGCACCTTCTTCACACCCCAAGTAAACAAAACTTAACCCAGAGATTCAAGCGGAGCAATCTAGTCACTGGACAATCCGGCCACTTCCAGTAACTTACCCTGGGTTTCGCTCAACTGTGTGGCCTGTCAAGTATAAGCTATGACCGGCATAGCCCGATCTAGGGCACCCGGGTTTGGAACGATTCCGGCCTCTCCAAACACCGCTCGTCGCCAACTACAGGTGGCTCGCAACCACACATCAGCCTGATCGATCTAGGCTCGCCAGATCTGGCAAAGTCACCATCATATGGCTCTGGTGGTGAGTTCTTTCACCGTGTTGATGGTGATTGGAATAAAGCTTTTTCCTTGGCACAAAATCATAGTAATTCTGATAACAGGAACATGAAATCAAACTCTTTTGATTTAATTTGGCAATTCATATTGAAACCAAATGACCACCAATATGTATCAAGTTGGAAAAACTGAACTTTGATTTAACCAGTTTATACAAGAGGCTTTAATATCACTGTAGGACTTTAGATGCTAAAAGTGGAATTACATGAAACAATTTTCTAATATCGAAATGAGGATCTCATGCAAAAAATAAAAAGATCAAATAAAGTAAGAATCAATACCTTTGATGCGTGTTTGAAAGAACTTCCTGGAAAGTGAGACTAGAGCCTAAAGCACAACTCTTCTTAGTCCATCCGGGAAAAGATCTGGAACCTTAGAACTCAACTGTTGGATTGAAGATAGAAAGGCTTTTAGAAGAAAGTTTTAAGCTTTTACCTAATAGAGAAAGTAGAATGGACGAATAAGATTTAGTTTTCTTAAAGAAAAACATCTCACATATTTATAACCCACTAATTAAAGTTATATATAATTCTACAATTAAATATATCTTTATATAAATTTACAAATAAATTTATCCAGTTAATAATAACTTATTATTATTAATATGCTCTATTGCATGGTTATATCTTTATTTAATTTTATATTATATACTTTATATAATATCTCTCAATAAATTGATCCAATCATAAACTCTTAGGATGTGACCTCGTAGGGTCTAATTATAATACCAATAAACATTATAACATAAAATACATAAATCATAATCACTATGACTACCTAAAATAATTGGATTACAAAGCTTTATTAATAGCCTCACTTCATAATTAGTAATTGCACCTTGAAGGACATAATTCCTTCAGATATATATAGAGAGATATTGAAACTAAACGTATCTATAGATGAGAAGATTGACTAACAAACACCTATAATCTCTTTAACAGTAATTGACCAAGTAAATAAAGCTAATTAAATAATCAAATATATTATTTACTAATACCGCCATGCAAGTTAAACGGTACGAAGGATAGATGTAACTTGGAATATAAGTCATCAAATCGAGGACGTGCATTGCTTTTGTGAGAATGTCGGTCAGTTGATCATCATTTGAGATATATTACACATGGCATTTCTTTTTGAACTCGTTCTCGGACAAAATGACGAGTAATGTCAATATGCTTCATTTGAGAGTGGAATATCGGGTTTGCACTAAGGCCAATAGCCCCAAGATTACCATAGTATATAACCTGCTGTTGCGAATTGACATGACCAAGTTCCTAGCATAGAGATAGCAACCAAATAAGTTTGGCAGCGGTGTCCGCAAGTGCTTTGTACTCGGTTTTTGTGGAAGATCTCGCCACTGATTTTTTTGTTTGCGCAAACTCCATGAAATGATGTGCCACTAGACCTGAGCATGGGCGGGTCTGGGTGGTTTTCGGGTCGGGCTTTATCAAAAATTATGTCCACATTAGCGGGCCGGATCCAGACAACTTATAGAAACGGGTTTGGAAGACTGCCCATATCCGCCCATGTGGGCGGACGCGGGCTGCCCATGGGACCCATTTTACACAGCAATAAAATAGTTAAGAGATGTTTAATGCATTAATACGTCATAATTCTACAATGACAACAATTACAAAGATTTTCACAAAAATACACAACACTACATATATAGCTTGAAGAAAGTAAAATTACATGGTTGTGAGAAATGGTTAGTTGAAATAGTGAAATGGTAAAATGGGAACACAATGGAGTAGCGCAGAAGTGGTTTACTAGGATTGATAATTAAGAAGCAATGACAGAAATAGTAGTAATGGTTGTGAGAAGCAGTTGGTGAGAATTGTTTTAGCTTTTAGGCTTAGGTTAGTCTTGCTATATTTTTAATTTCAAATAAGGTAGCTTTTTTGTTTTAAAAATATGGGCTCACATAATTATTTTATAGGTCATGAATGATTGGCTTAATAAGAGTGATCATATCTTTATATCTATTAAAGCAAAACTATTTCAAGCTTTCTCAAGAATTTATACCCCATTATCGCTTATGTGTGAATCCTCTATTTGTCACACTATTCTCTCCCCTCTTTATTAATATTTTAATTTATTCACATCACCTATATATATATAATAAAGCTACATTTGGATATATTAATTTTTTGCTAATCAAATCTTATTCTTAAGCGATTTTCTATTTAACAACATATATTATTCCTAAAATCTCTTATTACAGTGATATTTATTTATGAGATCAATAAAATCTAATAAAACCAATACATCCTTCAGTAAAATAAAATATTTTATATGAATATGATCTTTTCATATCAAATATTGTCAAAATGATAAATATTAACTACTTAAATAAAATTTATGTATAAAGTTTACAAAGAAATTAAGTTAGATTTTAGTTTGTTTCATAGAAGTTAAATTTGGAGTCGTTCATTATTATCTATTATTTGGGTTATAGTAGTATTATTCACCATGTATCACTATTTTATCTAATAAATATTTATCATCTTATCAAATCTCACAACTTGATCAAATCTCGCATTTATGATAAACTCTCTTATAAACAAATATTTTTTATAAATATTCCCTGTGCATGGCACGGGACATATGCTAGTTTTATGATACTGTATTAATATTACATTTTTCTAAGGGCATTCAACCGCGCAGTACTAAAAAGTGATTGGCGCGGTACCGGAACTCCGCATAACAAATGCGGAGTGATTTTTACTCACAAAAATCACTTCGAATTTGTTACGCAGAGCTTCGGGACTGCGTCATCCACTTTTTGGACCTTAGCGGTTGACATCCGTTTTTCTAATTTAGATATAACTCAAAATATATTATATTTCTATTTAAAAATGATATTAATAATAAGCGGGAATATGGGCGGGCTAACCGGACTAAATAGTCAAATCTAACAAAGTAATATATCATATGAATAGATTAAGGCCTTGGTATTAATTACCGGAAACGTAAACGGAAAAGAAACGAATCTAGACAACTTCCACGTTGTTGTACTTTTGTCGGTATGGTTTCGCAATTTGTGATGCAATGCAAGATGGTTGTATGACTCCCTTCGTCAAGGGTATTTGAAACCCCTCATTCGTATTGCGGAAACAAATACCCTTGCCGAAAGGAGTCATAAGACCATCTCCTAGTGAGTTGCAAGTCGTGAAACCACCTCAACTAATGAACAATAACGTCAAAGTTATCTAAATACGTTTCCTTTCTGTTTACGTTTCCGAAAAATTATAAAAAACGGGGCCTAATTTTGATAACTGATGAAAATGTTTAGATTGGTACTAAAAAATGTTTTCTATGTTGTTAACCTACAATTTGTAGTATGGAAAACAGTATTGATTCAATTTAATAATATCTTGCCCAATGTTAGAGGCAAGCTTATTAGATTTTTCTTATCTGCCACCTTCCGAAAAGAAGCATCTTCACAGACCGATCAAGTTTGCAATTATCTCAACTAATCACACCACCGACAGAGCCACAGCGCATATAGTATGTACGGTGCACCCTCGCTGCACTCAATCTTTCCCAGTCAACCCAAGGTGGCCAGCTCAGCTCCAGAGATATTACCTTCACGCGTGGCTTCAATCTCCTGCAGCCGGGAGTACATACACCCCATACAAGTAGGCCCCACTCGACTCACCGTCATTGCCTCCTTCCTTTCATCGCCTTCCATATATAAATTCCCACCGCGAAGATCTCTTCATATATCCTTCTGTAACTAGTCAGAGAAGAGAGATAGAAAGTAGAAGTGAAATGGCGACACCGACGAGAGTAGATCTGGACGGGAAGCCTATCAAGCCGTTGACGATATGCATGATCGGCGCCGGAGGATTCATCGGCTCGCACCTCTGTGAGAAGCTGATTTCCGAGACGCCACACAAGGTGCTGGCGGTGGATGTCTATAATGACAAGATCAAGCACCTCCTCGAGCCGGATACTCTCCCCTGGGCTGACCGAATCCAGTTCCACAGGATTAATATCAAGCACGATTCCAGGCTTGAAGGCCTCATCAAGATGGCGGATCTGGTATTTTCTTTTATCCATTTGCTTTCTTTCTTTAAATAGCGAAGTCTTTCGTATTGACTATTGATACTGAAATCGTAAAATTCCTGCTCATTTTGTACTAGATTTGGTTCTGTGGATAAGAACACTGGGACTCTGAATGCTTGATACTTTGATTGTTCCTTAAGCTAATTACGACGTTTTTTTGCTAATGTATTATATGGATTCGTTCTGAAACCACTTCTGTATGCAACTTTTTTGCAAAATTGAGCATATTGATTGTGTTTCGTGGTGCAGACGATAAATTTGGCTGCAATCTGTACTCCCGCTGACTACAATACTCGTCCTTTGGATACGATCTACAGCAACTTCATCGATGCGCTTCCAGTGGTATGCTACTATCCCGCTCTTGTATCTCAAGATTTGTTAATTGAAGCTTTCTTCATCTCAGTTTTGACTTCATTTGATGTGGACATGTGATGTTGATTTATGGCACTCTGAATTTTGCAGGTGAAGTATTGCTCGGAGAACAACAAGCGTCTCATCCACTTCTCTACTTGTGAAGTGTATGGGAAAACTATTGGTTGCTTCCTTCCCAAAGATAGTCCTCTTCGTCAGGTGAATAGTAGCTTTCTATGTATCCTTTTGCTCAAGTCATTAAATATATTTTTTGTGTTTTGATCTTTAGATCTGCTATTCAGACTGCCATTTTATAGCAATGCTTTCGTAAACATATGTATTTATGTCTTCTGAAGAGTTCTATCAAGACAAATTACATGAAAATTCTCTTTTTTAGTGTTCGTTACTAGCAATCATATCAGTGAAGAAGTTCTGCAGCTTAGATTAGAATTTTCATCCCACTTTCTCATTGTTTGATTGCAAATGTCTGACCTTCTCATTTGTTTGACTCCTTTTTTCTGCATGTATGTTTTGCTGGTTGACAATGTAGTTATAAGTGATGTGTCTTACCAATTGTCTGATCCTCTTGTTAGTGAGTTTATCTGTTGTAACTGTATCTGTGTTGTTTGTATACTTCAGGATCCTGCATACTTTATGCTCTCAGAAGATACATCCCCCTGCATTTTTGGTCCCATAGAGAAGCAAAGGTGGTCTTATGCATGTGCAAAGCAGCTGATTGAGAGACTCATATATGGTAAATCAAGTGTTTTAACTTCTTTCATCATCATCAAGATCCTTGCATTTTGTGTACAATCTTCATCTTCTTTCCCGCAGCTGAAGGAGCAGAAAATGGGCTTGAATTCACAATCGTGAGACCTTTCAATTGGATTGGTCCTAGGATGGATTTCATCCCAGGGATTGACGGTCCTAGTGAAGGTGTACCTAGAGTTTTGGCTTGTTTCAGCAACGTGAGTCTTGTTTATTTTCCACATTTGTATATTTTGTTTTATCATTTTCCTCACTGTCTTCTTCTACTTACCTATCAGAATCTTCTGCGACGGGAGCCGCTAAAGCTAGTAGATGGCGGTGAATCTCAGAGAACCTTTATCTACATCAAGGATGCCATTGAGGCTGTTATGCTGATGATTGTAAGTTAAATAGTAAAGGTTGTGTTTTTTGTGTAGAAAGGAACTTACTTGGACATCATTCCTTGTTTCCAGGAAAACCCAGCCAGAGCAAACGGACACATCTTCAATGTGGGTAACCCTAACAATGAAGTCACTGTTCGACAGCTTGCTGAGATGATGATCCAGGTGAAGTGAACAATCAGTAATTTTACCAATAACCTGATATTAGTCTACAGTTGGTGTTTCTAAGTGTAGCGTTTTACAGATTTATGCTAAGGTGAGTGGAGAACCACAAGCTGAGACACCAACTATTGATGTGAGCTCAAAGGAGTTCTATGGTGAAGGGTACGATGACAGTGACAAGAGGATTCCTGACATGACAATTATCAACAGACAGCTCGGTAATGTTGAAACTGCATAATGAGTGCTGTATTTATACATAGGGCTTTGCTAATGTAGAAACTCATCCAAATTTTGCAGGTTGGGATCCAAAGACTTCACTTTGGGACTTGCTTGAATCAACCCTTACGTACCAACATAGGACGTACGCTGAGGCTATGAAGCAGGCGTTGTCAAAGCCAGTAGCTTCCAGCTGAATGGTGTCTCAGTTCAAATTTTCTGTTTTCCCCCTTCATGTGGTGTGAAATTGTGGAATTTGTCTTCTTAGAATATCTCACATTGTTTCATTACCTTTTAATTCTGCTAAAGGGGGGTTTAGTACGTTCATCGTCTCTACTCATAGTATATCGTCTTTATGTAATTTTGCCTCATGGTATTTCCTTTTCCACTGACACTGGGAAATGGGAATGCCTGCCTTGTGTGAATTTAAGCCCAATCTTTTCTTGTAATATTCTTTCAACCCTTTTCACCCAAAACTGCTCTACATTAATTATTATTCATTTTAATTTATCATTGTCTTTGCGGTATGTTTGGAAACTGCATGCTTGTTTACAAACAAAATCATGTCTCGCCTTTATTAGTTATTCTATCCATTTTCTTTAAAGCTATAGATTAAGAATTTTTTTTTTACCGGATTTTTTAACTCATATTCTAAGATTATGGGTTAAGTATTTTATAATAGAAAGATATTGTGTCCGGACTTGGAGGGTTGTCTTCTTGTTTTTACCATATAAAAGATAGTGATCCGACTCCCTCAAGGTTTTTTTTACCTTTTATCTTATCGTTCCACTTATAAAAAGTGACAGATAAGAATGCTTCACTATTCAAGAATGAAGTAAGAATGATGATAGTCCAATCAACCTCGATGCAATGGCTAAAGTCTCACGTGCGTGAAGCCACGCATTCCTTTTGAATTAACTCATCATTCCCGCTCTTTTTTGTTTTGTTTCATCGGTTTCCTCTCTCATCTTCTCACGATGAGTTTTCTTCTTCGCTATATTTCCACTGTCTTCTCTTTATTACATGTGTTTCACTGGTTGTTGATCTCATCTTCTCTGGGATTGACCCATGGTACTCCCACTATTATTTATATTTCTGCTCCTTGTTGATCTTACCTTCTTCGATTTCACGAAGAGGTAAATTCCTCTATCATTTTCTTTTTATCCATTTTGTATGATTATATTATCTGTTTTCAATCTTTGTTTCTTCGATCCTTCTCTTCTATCAAATTGTTCATTCAATGGAGCGATATTTAGATATGTTTTCAATCTCTGTTTCATGATATGCTTTTAATATGTTTTTCTAGATTCTGATTAGGTTATTTTACTAGAATCTATCTTGATGCAGTGGATTCGGGTATAGTCTGTCAATCTCATTCAAATTCTGTGATCTTCAACTCAATATCACTCAAAGCTACCCACAATCAGTTTTTGAGTAGAAACCTTACACTTACAAAACATATGCACTAAAGTATAGAAACCATGCACTTATGCACATAATCATTCCACTAATCCATATAAAACATGCACTAATGCATAGAAAACATACACAAAATTCTTGCACTTTCGCATGTAAACCATGCACTCATGCATAGAATTCACGCACTATTACTTAGAAAGGTGGCACTAATGCAAAGAAAAGTTGCACTGTTGCTAAGAGAAAAATCCTTTAATGTACACAAAACATACACTAATTCAGAGAAAATGAGCACAAATGCAAAGAACCTATGTACTTATACAATCTACTATTTGCACTAGTGCACAGAACCACACACTTCCTAACAAAAACCATGCATTGTTTCAAACAAACCATGCACTATTGCTTACAACCTATGCACTTATAATTACAACTTTTATCCTCACTCTATGTTGCAGGTAAAGCTGAAAGGTTGCATTAAAGTTGTCCATTCACCTACTAGTGGAATATACTATCTACTTATATATTGTTGGAAATAACACGTTAGCAAAGTAGAAAACACGTGTTTTGATCAGCTATTGTTCTCTGTCACTAAGGTTCATTAAGCCTTAGTTGCGCTTAACAAGGATTCAATTGCGCTTTGAATGCTTGGCTTGCGCTTAACCTATGATGAACTATTAGTAATGAATTTACTAAAGTCCTTGAGTGCGGAAGAGGTTAGACAGACAATAAAGCGCGCTTTAAGTTGTTAAAGCGCATCTATATTTGCACACACAATAATTTCCAAACGGTGAGAACCCTAAGTCACTACCTGACTCGGGATAAAACTCACCACTACACTTGTATTGATTAAGAAGTGATTACAATCTCTCGCTTCAACACGAGAAGCTCACTCGTAAGCACTCTCTCTACAATACTCTCAGTTCAGCTCTGGAGAACAAAGGCACTCTCAACACTCTCTGATTACAAACGAAATATCTCTTAAGCTCTCTCTAGCTTCCTATATTCTCTACGTTTGCAATTACTTAAAGTGAATGAAATAGTACTCTATTTATACACAAGTCTTAAGCTAACCCTATAGCTCAACCGTGTAACAAACAAAGACTAAGCAAAATGCCACCTCATCAATCCGTGTGCCTTGATCACTTCACCAGAATTAATCAACGGCTTGGAGTGATTTGGTTTTGTTCTCCATGTGTTGATCCACGCCACATAAGCAATCCGTGTGCTTTAAGCTCTAACAAACTCTTGCCACGCTGGCGATCCCTGGAGTGGCGTCACAAAGAGTGTAAAGTTCTTCTCGCACCTTCATGTGCACGCAACTTGCACTCTCCCGCTTTACCAGCCTTCGTAGCGTGCAGATTTGTTCTCCTGCGCTCTGGCACACCCTAAGCTTCAGTGGAACCTCGTGATCAACTTTCTTCAACTTCATTCAAGCGCGTCCCTACGCCCTCGAAGCTCGATCACTCTTACTTCTTGGTCTTGAATGGATTTATTAAACACCGTTTGCGAAACTTACTTTCTCCGCTTGGTGTTAAGCGCGACTGTGACCAGTCAAGCGCATCTCTAAGTTACTTAAGCGCATCCTTACAAATATGTCAATGACCTGGAAGGCTTAAAAACACTAAGAGATTAAACATATTAGTTTGTTATCATCAAAACAAAGAGAAATAGATTAAGCTTTAACCAGATGATTAAAGCTCAACTAACAATTTCCCCCTTTTTGATGATGACAAACTGTAAACAGGTAAGCTCATGAATACTTTCTTAAGTGAACAATATGAAGGCAATAATATCAATTTAATCAAGTATTCAGATTCGGAATTGGGTCAAAATGACTTACCAAGGTACTTAACCATACCAGTTTTCAATTCCCCCTGAATTCAAGCACGATCTCATACTTCCCCCTTAATCAAAGAGGAATTTACCTGTGTTTTTCCCCCTTTTGACATCATCGAAAAATTCAAAGCAAAGTCATACGGTAAGAAAGATAGTAGAGTGCGCTTGCTAGCTAAGACATCAAACAAAACTTAAGAGAGAAGAGTGAGCTACTCAAGTAAGGAAAGGTCAGGTTAGTAAGGCTCTCAGAGATATAAAAATCAAAAGCATACTTAATTGTCATTTGAGTACAAACTGCCACAAGAGGAGCTGGAAACCTAACGAGCTAATTCACAAATCACATAAACAGAGCAGAGTGAAAAGAGAGAATCAGCAAATGCGCTTTAAAAGCGCAACCATCACAACATCTCAAGGATTACCACCTCGTTCTTCATTAAATCTCTCCTGGACTGGCTTCAGCATTGAAGACATAATCTCCACTATTTCACCAAGACGTTTTTCGACCCGCTCCTTATGCGCTTCCATTGAAGCTACTGGTTAGAGATGACGGCAGCCATGATACAACAGTCAGCAATGATCACCTTATCACGATCATAATCTCGTGGCGTGATGTTGGTGATGATGAAGTGATGAAGTAAGCGCTTGGAAGGACGTAGCAGATCAATAGTCAGCGCACCTATAGCCGTTACATTACTCGAGCGGCACGCTTTAATTGCTTAAAAAGGTATTTCTTCATCGTTAAGCAAACCCAACTAGGAAGGAATTCCACCCTGATGCGCTGCAAAGCGCGATGCACTGTAACACTTATATGTGCTGAACACTGAAGCGCATGCCGAATCTCCACTGAATGCTAAAACCGAAGAAGCATAACACTGATTGAGATGAGTAGACGTGAGAGTGTGATGTCCAGTTCAATTTTCAAACTACAATGTAAAGAAATTCATGAATAGGAAGATGCACATTTCATATAGGGGACATCAGAGCATTCAATCACTCAAGTTGATGTGGACGTATGTGCATATACATGTAGTATGGTAATTGAGGCTTTATGTCATCAAATGAATACTTCTCTTATGTAGAGCTCAATAAAGGACGAGAGAAGCGTTACATCTAGTCAGGCTAGGGACACCTATGCAATGGATCATTTCTTAGGCATGTAATATGGCTAGAAGACGATCACCATTGTCATGTTTTGGCAAATAAGAGCATGCATGGATTATGATTATATCAAATCGAGCCAAACAAGTCAGACAAGTTCAATACTTATTCATTTCAATAATCAATCAAAAGCATGAAGACTCAAAGCTATCAAGCGCAAGCGACCATAGTTCGTACGTTGATACTAAGCTCGCTAGTTCTAGTCAAAATAGAGGAATACTTGCAGTGCCATTGCCTCGAAGCTTAATGGAGTCGAATAAGGCCAAGCTGAACCCTGAGGTTTAAGAATACCTGACGATTAAGCGCCTTAGTGAAGATATCTGCCAATTGCCCTTCTGAAGATACATGAATAAGCTTGATGCCCTTGCGCTTCAGATAATCACGTGGAAAGTGTACATCGAGATATTAAGTCCTTGAATGATGTACTAGATGTGTCTCGTGATCTTTTCTTGCCTTTTGCCCTGAAGAAGTCTTGTGCTTCTTCCTTATGTTGAAATGAGAGTAGCCGTAGTGGATCGCTCGTTACAAACAATCGCTAACCATGAATCTTCTACTCTTCATTTCATTCTGCACAGAAAAAGATCAATTTCTATGTTCCCTACGAAGCGCAAGCTTCGTGGGAACATTGTCCATAGCTATTGACTCACTTGTTTTATGAACAGGCTCATAATAGCTAGGGTCATTGAGATCAAGCACAATATGAGGTCGCGCTTTATAAAGCGCACCTCTGTGCTTTGAAGCGCAACCGTTGTCAACATGTGAACGTTGATAACGTTGACGCTTGCCCTTGGATTTAGCCATTGGCTTATAGGGCTGAGTTGGGGTATGCGCTTGTTTCTTATACAAATGATGCGCTTTTGCCCCATGAAACCACTGTTTGGTTTCTAAAGGTTGATCCTCAAGTACCTTTATTCTGCCCTTCAAATGAGAGTTTTCACTCTTGTAGGCAGTTAGGTCTTGTTCAAGTGATTTGATTTTAGAAGAGAAATCACTTAATAGAGGAGAGCTGGATTTAGAGGAAGATTCCTGGGGTTCATAACCCAATCCAGGTCTAGCTTTCACAAAGCCTGTTTGAGGGACAGACTTTGCTTCTACTAGCTTAGTAAGAATGTCAAGCTTTGATATAATCTGATCGAGCTTTACATCCTTGGTTGAGTAAGAGATTCTTTCCAACTCGCTTTCATGACAACGCTCACAGGATTTTGTCAAGAGAGTGGGGTTATCATGTAAGCGCTTGGAAAGCTCAACTACTTCTTCCTTAGAACTATTAAGTTCATCCAGAAGTCCCCTAGCTTCATCAGCTAGTGACTTATGATCAACCATTAATTCTTTTAAAAGATTGATAAGGTTGCGCTTGGGTAAGATTTCATAGTTAAGATCCGTTACCTCAACATCAGAGCTAGAGTCTGAGTCTGATCTACTACCAGCCATCAAGCAGACACCAGCTTGCGCTCCATCATCTGAATCTCCATCAGATTCACCCCAGAGTGAAACAAAAGCTTGTTTAGGAGGGGGTTGTTTTTCGGTGGAGCTTGCGCTTGGATTCACCTTTAGATGAGGACATGCTTTAGCAAGGTGTCCCTTATCGTTGCAGTTGAAACAGGTGAACTCCTTGAGGTCGCGCTGCTTGTAGGTAGGATCGCGCTGATTGAAACCACCCTGTTTCTTGAAGAATTTCTTCACAACCTTAGTCATCATAGCGACGTCCTTATCATCGTCGTCTTCTCCTTCTTCATCATTTTCAAGCTTTTTGAGTACACGTGAAAGCTTGAGCGCTATCCCTCTTGTTTCTTGGTTTGAGTGCTTTTCCTCGTTGTTCTTGATTTCCTGCACTTTAAATTTACCTGCAAGAACAGAGATAGGCAAATCTCGGGTTTCCTTGGACTGAAGAAGAATTTGCTTGAGTGTTGTATACTTTGAGTTCACTCCATGAATGAACGCCATAGAATACTCCCAAGCTTTCTTCTCCATTCCAGCAGAAAGCATCTTGTCATACAGGATTTGACACCGAGAATGATAATCAGAGACGAGCTCATTTTCCCCCATTCGAATGGAGCAAAATTCGCGATTAAGCTCAAAGATACGGTTGTCCTTCATATCATCACTGCCAGAGTGCATGTTTATAATAGCTTTCCACATAGCTTGAGCAGTGGGAAGGGGCATTACCTTGTCTATATCTTTTCTTGAAAGGGCATTAAGAATGAGCTGTCGCGCTTTAGCATTCTTCTCCATAAGCTGGTACTCTTTTGCTTCCCATTTTGAGTCATCCGCTTCGGAGATCTTCTCATCACCTTTTTCGATAATCTTCCAGCACTGGTAGTCGATCTGCTGGATGTAATTCTTCGTCATAGTGAGCCACCATTCAAGTTCGCCTTCAACAAGGACATGGGGCTTGGCGAGAGAAATACCGAGGTTGAAGCTGGCCATCGTTCTAGACTTGAGAATCCTTTTTGAACCTGTAAAAGGATTAGTGCAAATAGCTAACCTGTAGCTCTGATACCAATTGTTGGAAATAACACGTTAGCAAAGTAGAAAACACGTGTTTTGATCAGCTATTGTTCTCTGTCACTAAGGTTCATTAAGCCTTAGTTGCGCTTAACAAGGATTCAATTGCGCTTTGAATGCTTGGCTTGCGCTTAACCTATGATGAACTATTAGTAATGAATTTACTAAAGTCCTTGAGTGCGGAAGAGGTTAGACAGACAATAAAGCGCGCTTTAAGTTGTTAAAGCGCATCTATATTTGCACACACAATAATTTCCAAACGGTGAGAACCCTAAGTCACTACCTGACTCGGGATAAAACTCACCACTACACTTGTATTGATTAAGAAGTGATTACAATCTCTCGCTTCAACACGAGAAGCTCACTCGTAAGCACTCTCTCTACAATACTCTCAGTTCAGCTCTGGAGAACAAAGGCACTCTCAACACTCTCTGATTACAAACGAAATATCTCTAAAGCTCTCTCTAGCTTCCTATATTCTCTACGTTTGCAATTACTTAAAGTGAATGAAATAGTACTCTATTTATACACAAGTCTTAAGCTAACCCTATAGCTCAACCGTGTAACAAACAAAGACTAAGCAAAATGCCACCTCATCAATCCGTGTGCCTTGATCACTTCACCAGAATTAATCAACGGCTTGGAGTGATTTGGTTTTGTTCTCCATGTGTTGATCCACGCCACATAAGCAATCCGTGTGCTTTAAGCTCTAACAAACTCTTGCCACGCTGGCGATCCCTGGAGTGGCGTCACAAAGAGTGTAAAGTTCTTCTCGCACCTTCCTGTGCACGCAACTTGCACTCTCCCGCTTTACCAGCCTTCGTAGCGTGCAGATTTGTTCTCCTGCGCTCTGGCACACCCTAAGCTTCAGTGGAACCTCGTGATCAACTTTCTTCAACTTCATTCAAGCGCGTCCCTACGCCCTCGAAGCTCGATCACTCTTACTTCTTGGTCTTGAATGGATTTATTAAACACCGTTTGCGAAACTTACTTTCTCCGCTTGGTGTTAAGCGCGACTGTGACCAGTCAAGCGCATCTCTAAGTTACTTAAGCGCATCCTTACAAATATGTCAATGACCTGGAAGGCTTAAAAACACTAAGAGATTAAACATATTAGTTTGTTATCATCAAAACAAAGAGAAATAGATCAAGCTTTAACCAGATGATTAAAGCTCAACTAACATATATGATGAAACATCAAGCCTAAACTTGGTCAAATCTTTTGCTCTAAAAAGAGAGATTCCAGAATCTCTTGACTTCACAGCTACGCACCTTTCAAACAATTTTTTTGACTCCAAGAGCGAAAAAGGAAATGCATTATATCATCGTTATGCATCTGTTTGTGTGTTCAACATACGGCTTGTAAAAGAATCAAAATCAAACGATGGAATAACTATTTGGAAGTATGTTCTTTGCAGTCATGAAGGACATACATCATCTGGAGGAGATATATTTGAAGATTGCAATGGTGAATCACCAACCAAACGTAGGAGGACTACTGATCGATGTGGTTGTAAAGTCAAGTTTATTATTAGAGTAGTTGGAAAAGAAACTTACTCTCTAAAGTTATTCAAGGAGCGTCATAATTATCCAATGGTTGATAATTCCAGTAATATTTCATGAAAATTGATAAGGAACTTACTCCTCATCATCAAGACGTCATATTGAATTGGTTGAAGACAAACATTGGCACCAACAAGGCTTTTAAGCTATACAAGAACCGAGTTGGATCATACCCAAGTGTTGGTGTTACCCTAATCGATTTCAATAATTTAAGCAGAGATTTGAGCACCTACATGAAAGATTCTGATGTTCAAATGGTCATTGATGGTCAAATGGTCATTCTTTGGAGATGTTGTTTTTGTTGATGCAACGTACAAACCATATATGTGTGTGCACAATCATCTACTAATTCACTGTATTATAGCATTGAAACTGTGCACTATTTGTGATA
Source organism: Phyllobates terribilis (assembly GCF_046119375.1). Lineage (NCBI taxonomy): Eukaryota > Metazoa > Chordata > Amphibia > Anura > Dendrobatidae > Phyllobates > Phyllobates terribilis. The sequence continues at coordinate 14,767 of NW_027367204.1, read as the reverse complement.
AACTGTGCACTTTTGCTTTGAAATTTTGCGCTTTTGTTGCCAAACATTTGCACTATTGCAGTGAAACAATGCAGTTTTTATTTTCAAAATCTTGGTCGATTGTCTAAAGTCATGCACTTTGCTTTTAAAAATATACAGTATAGCACCAAAAACATGCACTTTTTAGTACAAACTCTTCCTTATAAACTTGTGCATTATAACATTGAAACTATGCACTTTCCCTTACAAATCTAGCATTATGTACTAAAATCATGTACTTTTCAGTAAAAGTTGTGCCATATAAACTTGTGCACTATCTCACTGAAACCATGCATTTTTCATTAGAAACTTAGCACTAGTACACTTAAACAATGCACCTTTCATTCAAACCTATGTGTTTACTATGTTTATTTATACACTAGCTTACATTATACTTTCTTCTAATTTATTATAGGTATGGAATGGTTTTTTTCCTTTGGTTTTGACCATCATAAGAGTTCTATTAACTTTGGCTTTGGGTTGTTGTTGAATGAAGATGAGAGTTCTTATGCGTGGTTGTTTCAGCATTTTAAGACTTCTATAGATAATGAACCTAACATTTTGCTAACTGATCAAGACCATACTGTTAAAGCTGATGTTAAAAGGGTGTTTATAAAAGTTTCCCTTAAAGATACATACATTTTCAAATATCATTGAAAGCGATGTCCATGAAGAATCTTTTGAGTTTTCTTAGACGATAAAAGATTCAATACATGAAGACAGTCCAACTAGATAAAAATTTCAAGAATAATGAATTTGAGAATTTCCTTGGTCCAATACTAGAGAAGGTACAAATTATCCCACCCCTTCAAGCAAAGACCAAGGGTAGGAAACCGACGCTATGTCTCAAAGGTTTGCTGGGATTATAAGAGCTCAAACATCCAAAGAACCGAGATTATGTAGAAAATACAATCTCCCTGGTCATAATAGTAAAACTTGAAAATAAATATTGAGGGGTGATTATTGTAATTGAATGTCAAACTGATGCACTTTTTATCTTAAGTTGTGCACTATTAATATAGACTCAAGTACTTTTTAAAATTATACTCTATACATGTTTCATGGTGCACTATTAATGTAAATTTAATCAGCTTTTTAAATATCCTAACATGTGCACTTTTATTAAGAGGCATGCACTTTCAATATAAACTCATGCACTTATCTGAACAACTTGATCACTTTAAAATACCAACTTAATCATGCGCATTTTGAAACAAGTTGATCACTTTTTTCATTAGAAAGTATTCACTTTTAGAGTATTCAATAACAAAAGTTACGATAATCCAAAAAACATTTCAAGACAAATTCATATTATAATCCAAAATATCCAATTTTATATTCTATTTCTTTTTTGTTCTTTGGAATCATTCCACGAATGTCATTTCTAAGTTCATTCAGCGGGTTCTCCATCATGAGATTGCAGTATCTCATCCTCATTTTGAACATCTAGTCTTCCATTCTTTCAAATAGTAAGCCAGATTCAAACTAAGAGACTTCAGTACCAAAGTTATGTCTCCATGTGTCTCATGACATGCACCTCACAATCATGCTTGTTCTTTTTTTTTTTGTTAAAATGTAAATAATATAAATGGTATGTCCCCATAATTGGGAAATTCAAATCATAGACAGTCCAAGAGCACACATGGCATAACACACAGGCTAGCCATACTGTGCTATATGATCAACAAACTAGTGTCCAAGTGCTGAAACAATCATGGTAATAGGAAACATGTCATAAAGAAGTCTAAAAACATGAATGCTAATCTGTCTAACAATGACCTCAACCGGAATCCGGGTGTGCTAAAAAACAAGCACATTCTGCGCCTGCCAAACCAAATAAACCGTCGCCGAAAGCGCAAAAGTCTGAGCCCTAGCAAGAACTCCTCCACCATATGCTTGTGCGCGCAACCAGACCATAATACTATCAAGAGAAGTGCACGAGTGAGGAATGTGAAACCGTGTGCATACTGCCTGCCAGACGCTCCGAACAACCGAACACTCAAAGAAGAGGTGTGAATGAGACTCATCTGCCGCCTCACAAAGATGACAGCATGGATCAGCGTCAAGAAAGAATAATCTGTCATAGGTAGATAACCGACCGAGCACAACCAACCACAAAATGAACAAATGCCTAGGAGTGTTATGCTTGGGCCAGACCTCAGCCTTCCAAGACACACTCGGTTTCCTATCCCAAAGCGCATCATACGCAGCCGAGACACGGAACCTGCCAACAGTACACCAACTATCAAGAGTCTCTTCAACCTCCAACTCTCTATCAGCCATCTGAACAACTCTATCTCTAGCTGCCAGAATCCCCTTGATCTGAGAGGAATCTCGTCGATGAGCAACTCAAGTACTTGGGCTATCAACACGCAGGAATCTGTGGTGAATCCAACGAACCCAAAGACTCTCCTGCCCCGCAGAAATATGATAATAGTGCTTCAGGAGGAAGCAGCTGTTCCATACAGCCAAATCCCGCAAGCCCAGACCCCCCTCCTGTCTCGGACAGCAGACACTACTCCAGCTAACTCGCGGCCAACACCACAGAAAGTTCCTGCAAAGGGTGATCAGCACAGAAAGAACTCCGGCAGGCACTTGAAGAATAGACAATCAGAAACCCTCAACACTCTGAATCACAGAAGCCAAAAGCTCACGACGACCAGCAAAGGACAAACTCCTCCTTGCCCAAGCACTAAGATATCCACTGATCCTGTCCAGAAGCGGCTTATAGTCCATAACCCGAAGGTTGCGCGGACTGATCGGAATCCCGAGGTACCTAAAAGGAAATGTACCCTCACAAAAACCCGTAATAGCACGTAAAGTACCCACTTTATCATCTGGTACCGAAGCCAAAAACATGGAGGATTTTGCCGCACTGACCCGTAAACCCGACATATCCCCAAACTTCCTCAGACAGTCACTGAGGATGGAGACAGAAGGAGCATCCCCCTGACAGAACAAAACGACATCATCCACAAAGATCAAATGAGTGAGCTCAATACCTGCACAGTGCTGATGGTAACCAAACTCTGTAACAACAGTATCCCTAAGCATCAATCTACTGAACATCTCCATACACAACACAAATAACAGAGGAGAGAGAGGATCGCCCTGCCGTAATCCTCGTCGACCAGGGAAAAAACCATGTAGACCACGGTTAACCTTGATCGAATAAGTAGCAGTAGTGACACACTCCATAATCCATGCACAAAACCGAGCAGGCAAACCCAGATGACGCAAAGTGAACCGAAGGAAATCCCAGGACACAGTATCATATGCCTTGGCAATGTCAACATTTAGGAAACACCGTCTGGTATCCTTCGTGACTGAGTATCTCCTCAGCAGTTCTTGAACGAGAAAAATATTCTCACTCATCAGCCGCCCCTCCACGAAAGTGCTTTGGGCCGGGTCAATGAGAGTACCAAGAACTCTGGCAAGCCGAGTAGTCATGATCTTCGAGATCAGCTTGTAGACAACATTGCAGCATGCAATCGGTCGGTAGTGCTCAACTCTGCAGGGGGAATCTACCTTCGGAACAAGAGTAATAACAATGTGATTGAGCTGTTTCAGAAGTCGCCCACTAACAAAGAACTCCTTCACAACTGCACACACATCAGGCCCAGTAATCTCCCACGAGGCCTTGAAGAACCTCGCATTGAACCCATCAGGGCCCGGGGCCTTTTCGTCACCAATAGACCAAAGAGCAGCTCTAATCTCATCAACTAAAACCTCAGTACCCAAGGAATCACTCGCTTCAGCAGACAACCGAGGACCAAGGGCAAACACAGAAGGAGCAGGCAATTAAACTGGCCCAGCAGTCCCAAATAACCCCTGATAAAAAGCAAGGAACTCAACCGCAACCGCATAAATAGTAGTAGTAGGCATACCAGTCATGTCAATCACTGAAGCAATGTAGCTCGTCCGAGCATTAGCCTTCATCAGGCTATGAAAGTACCTCGTACACTGATCACTCAAAAGAACATATCTGGCTTTAGCCTACTGCCCAAGAAAACTAGCTTCAGCAGCAGAGAACCGAGTAGCAGCCACTCCTGCATCAGAAGCAGCCTGAATCAATGCCGGAACATCCGGACCCTGTCTGAGATCCTCTAAAGCAACATCAAATGCAGAGATAGCCGTAGCAGCACGAGAGGAGATGTGACTAAACTCAGTCTTATTCAGGCACTTCAGGGGGTACTTCAAGCTCTTGAGGAGTTTGGCAAGTCTGAACTGGCATGTGCCCTGAGGGGGGGGGGGGGGGCACCCAACCATTCGAGACCACCTCAATAAACCGCGGATGATCAGCCCACATGCTAAAGAACTTGAAGTTCATACGTCGACAAAACTCAGGTCGTCTGAGAGTAACAACACAAGGCTTGTGATCCGAAAGGATACCAACATCTGGGTATTCAACCCTAACATAGTGCTCAGCAGAAAACCAACCAGGATGAACTAGAACTCTGTCAAGCTTACTCTAGACAGTCCCATTAGTCCAGGTATAGAGGGAAGTACTAGACGTAGGAGCATCTGTCAGTCCATGTCGCCTACATGCATCAATCATATCTCTACACTCAGGCATACGAACAACCTCACCATGAAATCTCTCATTCGCATTCATGACACAGTTAAAATCCCTCATGAGCAGCCAGGGAACATCATGTGCCGCAAACAGCTGATCAACATAGTCCCAAAGTGGCCGCCTGGCCACAACAGAATGAAGTCCATACACAAAGTAAATACCATATCGAACACCAGAAGTCTTGCACGTAACAAGACACCCAATATGCTGCATAGACATAGTCAGAATCTCCAAATCAACATAGCTAGGATCCCAGACAACAAGAATACGACTGCGCTGGTCTAGTTGAAAATTCATAGTGAACTCCCAACCAGGAACCATACGCCTAACAAGAGCAGTAATGTCACCTCTACCATACTTAGTCTCAAAGAGACCACATACCTTAGCAAAGAACTTGCGAATCACCTCCTTCACACCATTTTGTTTTCGGGCTTGGCCAAGCCCGCGCACATTCCAAGCTAAGGCATTCATTGGGGAACCTCTTTTCGGACGCTGCTAGGACGTCTAAGATTCCTCTTCCCATTGCAGACATCCGTAGTAGAAGTCATATCAACATTCAACAACCTCGACTCTCTCAAAGCCATAGAAGCCCCCTTATGAGGGCTAGCAGGTGGTGGGGTGTCCGCAGAGTGCTCAACTGCCAAATCCGTATGTGCAGCTGTGTCATTGACGGACTCAAGCCTAAGGCTCTCCTCCCCTGATATAGACGGTCCACACGTCTCCTTAATAGTCACATCCCCAACCGTAGGTCCGCCACAGGTGCCAATCCATCAACCGAAACCTGATCATCAACCGATACCTGACCATCAATAGCAGCAGTAGTCTTGCCCACAACAGTAGGGGCCACCTCGCAATCAACCTGACTCATATCATGTGGCAGCTCAGACTGGACCACAGTCCCCACACCCCTCAGACTGAACCCCAGTTGGGTCACTAGGAGAACTCTCGGTCTGAATACCAGGCTGACTCCCCTCAGGCACTACATCAACACTCACAGAAGGACCGCTAGTCTCAGAGTGGTGGGCCGGTGGTGTAGTAGAAACAGGAGCCTTAGGCACAACCAATGTAGCTGCCTTCGGACCTTGTTCCTTTCGCTTGCCCTTCATACCAGCATCAACTCGCTTCTCCTTAAACTGACATAGCTCATCCGAGTGACCAAAGTGAAAACAGCCCTTGCAATACTTAGGCTCGTTTTCAATCAAGAAAGTAGCATCAATGGACTCCCCATCATCAAAATCCAAGGTCACACCTCTAGAAATAGGAGCAGCAAAGTTTACCTCCACAAGAACTCGAGCATAAGACCCTCGCAACCTGATGTCCGTGAAAGTATCAACAAACAAAGTCTTTCCCACGTGTGAAGCAATCCGACTAAGAATATCACTCGTTCAAAAGTTCTTTGGTAAACCAAAGATCCGAACCCATAGTGGAATGGTAGCAATGTCACGTCGATTAAACGTGAACTTGTCTGGGATCATCTTCAAGATGATAGGCCTGCCAAACATGAAATATGGTCCCCCACGTAGTACCGTATCTCTATCCATCTCAGACTCAAATGAGAAAATCAACCAACCTTCCTCAACCTTATACTTGGCCTTCACCCCCAGCTACGCATCAATTCAAGCAACATCTGATGACTAGGGTTATAACCAACATACTGGCCAAGTAACGACCATCCCCAGACTCTCTCAATAGGCAATCCCTCAGCAACACGAATAGCAACACGATCCGAATTAGGAGGAATGAACGAAAGCTTACCTCCCAAACCCGAATTCATAAATATCTTTCTCGATTTCTGGGCCTAAGCATTCGGTACAACCGGTACCGGAACAGACTGCGATGACGCATTGGTCATAGCAGGCACATCCGAGGACGCACTAGGCGCAGTAGGCATAGCAGGCTGATGCTGCAAACAGTCCAAAGAAACCGAATCCGAACTAGCCGCGCCTGCAGCAACTTGTAACCCAAGTAAGTCACCCACCGTAAGTGTCGATGGTAGATTTTCCGGCACCGCTGGCACAGTAGCACCATTCGCGCACTCAGAGGCAGAAGCAGCAGAGACCGACGGGATAGGCAACGGAGGAAAAATACGCGCATAATCCTCCTTATCCGAAAGCTCATCCGAATGATGCACCGAAAACTTCCCTGCTTGGTCTTCAACCGCATCAGAAGACACAGGACCCAACGCCGGCGGCACCTCAGCAAGCGGATCCAGTGGTGTAGGCTCCAAAGATGGGACCTTTGCCGGAATCACCGTCGCCACAGACTTAGCAGACGGAGAAGACGAATTTGAACCCTTTCGCTTATGTCTCCCCATGATACGTGATGTTAACGTAACGTAATTAAACAAACCCAATTAGGGTTTGTCTGCCGTCGCACATAAAGAAATCACCCTTTCTTTATGAAAAAGTGATTGCTTATGTCTCCCCATAAAAGTGATCAACTTGTTTGATAGGGTGATTTCTTGATAGGGGTGATTTCTTTATGTTGTCGAAGGCAGCACCAAATGCATCCTTTCCATGACTATTGAATATACTCACCATGAAATTCCTATGTCGAAGAGTTTTTTAAAATTATCAAATAATGTTTTCATCATATACACTTATTTGAGATAGAAAATAAACATGCACTTACCATATCATTGGGTCCAATTCCCATACATTGAGGCAATTGCATCTTTATTTGAGTTGTCTATGATTTTCATTTTGGCTTCTTAATATTGAAAAGTATCAAGATAAAGTGCTTGGTATGTAGAATTAGGAAGAATATCTGGATTCATTTAAAAAAGAAACAAAAATTATTAGTTATAATTTAAACTTGTGAAATAATCGACAAAGAAACTATGCACTAATGTTATTCTACTCTTGCAAAGAATACATTGATTATTTCTTACAATCCATGCACTAATGCATATACATCCTACACTAAAGGTAAGAAATGATGCACTAATTCAAAGGAACCTTGCACTAATGTACATGGACCATGCACTAGTGCATAGAATCATGTACTAATGCACAAGAAGTATACACTAATACAAAAAAAAACCGGCACTAAAGCTAAGAAACAATGTACTAGTGCACATAAACAATGCACTAGTGCACTGAAAACTTGCACTACTACACAGAAACAATGTACTAGTGCACCAATACACATAAATTTCTCACAAGCTAAATATAAGAATTCTCAGTTCTTACCAAGTCGTACTTATTCATATTCGTAGTGCATCCCTTTTTGACCAAGTAGTCGTGCATATATACCAGTTTTAAACCACTCATGCCTTAAGTCGAATGGAGTAGACTCAAGTATCTCTTTACTAAACAAGAAATCCTACAAGTGTATACACACATTAAAGTACTGTAAAGAAAATGAAATTTCTTCTTAAAGCAAAGCAATATAGAATATTACCGTTATTTTGTTTGGAAGAAAGATCCTCAACGGTTTGGAATCACTCTTCAGAACCTCGCGGGCACTTAACATCTCTAACCAAAATCAAAGAAGAATGTATCAAAATTATTCTTTGTTCTCCATGGTGTAGAAATCCTTCTTCTTTGCTCTTAGAGTGCCCATTTTAAACACTAATCTTCTATTAAGGTTATACATTAAAACCATTGTTAAATTAAATATAATTTTAAGACATTGAGCTATTAATTATTTGAAATTATTTTTATACCCGTGGTTCTTCATCTTTATCCTTTGTCACCAACCACTTGTACAACTTCAGTTCGGCAACCGATGGTTTATTATCTACGTTTATAGCTCTGGGCTTTGCTGGTGATTTGTTTAAAGTCAAAGGTTTCCAACCTCTATGCATTAATGCCATGAAACCATGCACTATTCAGAAGAAATAATACACTAATTAGAAGAAATCATGCACTAAACAGAATAACTCATGCACTAATCAGAAGAAACCATGCACTAATGTCCATAAACCATGCATTATTGTTAAGAAACCATGTACATCTCTATCTTTTCAATAGTAAACATGAACTAACCACAAATGGACATAAACCATTCACTATTGCTAAGGAACATTGCACCACTGCAAATACCATGCACTATAAATTAGAATCCGTGCACTAATGACCAGAAAACATGCATTAGTTCAAAGAAACCACACACTATTTGCAAGACATGAAGCATTAATGAATAGAAACCATTCGCTATAAAAACATGCACTTTTGCTCATAAAATATGCACTGTACATAGAAACATCCACTAGTGCATTGAGGCATACCATGCTTTTTTGAAAGAAATTGTGCACTATTGCTCTTACACCATGCACTATTTTCAAGAATATATGCACTAATGCGACTAAAGAGCATAGCTTGGTTTCCTTGTTTTCTGCATCAATTACCTTTTCTTCATGTTTTCTACTTCCTATCCAACACTCATTACTCCGTTTTGTTTCACGTCAGCTTGAATTTACTTTTCCACAAGTTCATCGGCCCTTGTTGATCTCTATTTCTCTTTCTTTATCTTTAACTTCATGCTTGGTCTCCGCCACAATCTTTGTTTCTCCCTCAGCCATTTGTTCCACCTTATTACCCGCACTTATTTGCACACCCCCTCTTATTGTAATGTACACTCGTTCATCCCTTTCATTTCACCCACCTTGTCCTCTACCTCTGTTCCTTTACTTCCCATAAAAAACTTCATTCGAGGGCCTTCATTTTATCTGTTGACCTCTTTCTCACACAACCTAACCAATTTTATAATATCTGGTGTTAGTTGAGCTTTAATCATCTTGTTAAAGCTTAATCTATTTCTCTTTGTTTTGATGATAACAAACTAATATGTTTAATCTCTTAGTGTTTTTAAGCCTTCCAGGTCATTGTCATATTTGTAAGGATGCGCTTAAGTCACTTAGAGATGCGCTTGACTGGTCACAGTCGCGCTTAACACCAAGCGGAGAAAGTAAGTTTCGCAAACGGTGTTTAATAAATCCATTCAAGACCAAGAAGTAAGAGTGATCGAGCTTCGAGGGCGTAGGGACGCGCTTGAATGAAGTTGAAGAAAGTTGATCACGAGGTTCCACTGAAGCTTAGGGTGTGCCAGAGCGCAGGAGAACAAATCTAGACGCTTCGAGGCTGGTAAAGCGGGAGAGTGCAAGTTGCGTGCACAGGAAGGTGCGAGAAGAACTTTACACTCTTTGTGACGCTACTCCAGGGATCGCCAGCGTGGCAAGCATTTGTTAGAGCTTAAAGCACACGGATTGCTTATGTGGCGTGGATCAACACATGGAGAACAAAACCAAATCACTCCAAGCCGTTGATTAATTCTGGTGAAGTGATCAAGACACACGGATTGATGAGGAGGCATTTTAGTTAGTCTTTGTTTGTTACACGGTTGAGCTATAGGGTTAGCTTAACACTTGTGTATAAATAGAGTACTATTTCATTCACTTTAAGCATTGCAAACGTAGAGAATATAGGAAGCTAGAGAGAGCTTAAGAGATATTTCGTTTGTAATCAGAGAGTGTTGAGAGTGCCTTTGTTCTTCAAGAGCTGAACTGAGAGTATTGTAGAGAGAGTGCTTACGAGTGAGCTTCTTGTGTTGAAGCGAGAGATTGTAATCACTTATTAATCAATACAAGTGTAGTGGTGAGTTTTATCCCGAGTCAGCTAGTGACTTAGGGTTCTCACCGTTTTGAAATTCTTGTGTGTGCAAATATATGTGCGCTTTAACATCTTAAAGCGCGCTTTATTGTATGTCTAACCTCTTCCGCACTTAAGGACTTTAGTAAATTCATTACTAACAGTTCAACAAAGGTTAAGCGCAAGCCAAGCATTCAAAGCGCAATTGAATCCTTGTTAAGCGCAACTAAGGCTTAATGAACCTTAGTGACAGAGAACAATAGCTGATCAAAACACGTGTTTTCTACTTTGGTAACGTGTTATTTCCAACAATTGGTATCAGAGCTACAGGTTAGCTATTTGCACTAATCCTTTTACAGGTTCCAAAAGGATTCTCAAGTCTAGAACGATGGCCAGCTTCAACCTCGGTATTTCTCTCGCCAAGCCCCATGTCCTTGTTGAAGGCGAACTTGAATGGTGACTCACTATGACGAAGAATTACATCCAGCAGACCGACTACCAGTGCTGGAAGATTATTGAAAAAGGTGATGAGAAGATCTCCGAAGCGGATGACTCTAAATGGGAAGCAAAGGAGTACCAACTTATGGAGAAGAATGCTAAAGCGCGACAGCTCATTCTTAATGCCCTTTCACGAAAAGATATAGACAAGGTAATGTCCCTTCCCACTGCTCAAGATATGTGGAAAGCTATTATAAACATGCACTCTGGCAGTGATGATATGAAGGACAACCGTATCTTTGAGCTTAATCGCGAGTTTTGCTCCATTCGAATGGGGGAAAATGAGCTCGTCTCTGACTATCATTCCCGCTGTCAAATCCTGTATGACAAGATGCTTTCTGCTGGAATGGAGAAGAAAGCTTGGGAGTATTCTAAGGTGTTCATTCATGGAGTGAACTCAAAGTATACAACCCTCAAGCAAATTCTTCTTCAGTCCAAAGAAACTAGGGAATTGCCTATCTCTGTGCTTGCAGGGAAATTTAAAGTGCAGGAAATCAAGAACAACGAGGAAAAACAATCAGAACGAGAGAACAAAGGGATGGCGCTCAAGTTATCTCGTGTTCTTCAAAAACTTGAAAATGATGAAGAAGGAGAAGACGATGATGATAGGGACGTTGCTATGATGACCAAACTTGTGAAAAAGTTTTTCAACAAACAAAAGCGCGACTCTACATATAAGCAGCGCGACCTCAGGGACTTCACCTGTTTCAACTGCAATGAGAAAGGTCACCTTGCTAAAGCGTGCCCTCATCCTAAGGTGAATCCAGGATCAAGCTCAAAACAGCCCCCCAAGCAAGCCTTCGTCACACTTTGGGAGAATCTGATGATGATTCGGACGATGGAGCGCAACCTGACATGTGCTTAATGGTTGGGTTTGCTTAACAGTGAAGCAATGTTTTTCTCATAATTAAAGCGCGCCGCTCGAGTGATGTAACGGCTATTTGCAGTGCAACGGTCGGACTTCTAGCCGTTGGAGCTCTGCGCAGGCCTAGCGGGATTCTGCGAGATTTTATTGGACCGTTGATGAGTAACGGCTCTATTTTGTGATTGGATTGTTGAAGCGGTTCCGAGTTGGTGTAAAGAGCTATAAATATGAGGTATTTGTCCTACACTCCTACCTTCCCATCTTTAATCCTTTACTTATACTCTCCTCTTCTACTCTCCCTTCTCCAATTTTCTTTACACTCGTCACCATGGACAAAATTCTGAGCGCTCTCTCGGAACTTGACCCCGACACCCGTGCCAAGTTTCAGTCCATTGTCCAAGCCTCATCCTCTACACAGCCTGCACCCCATCCGGTCTCTCATGAGGTAACTTCTCCAACTAAAGCGGCCTCACCTACACCACCACCACCACAACCACCCCTGCTCATAAATCCCCATCTCCTCCTATTGATCTTACTGGTACTGACGACCCATCTCCTCCCTCAAAAAGCCCTCAAAAAGCCCCTCTAAACCTAAATTCTCCCATGATCCTCCCGTTGACTTGGACTTACTTGCCCAAGATCTAGAGCTCGCTGGATATGATCCAGTTCAAGAGCTTGGACGAATCCAGGCTGAGACTTCTCATACAACCCCGGCTAAAGGTAAAGGGCTTCTCACCATAGATACCCCCTCTCGCCCAGGTTCAAAGATCAGGCCTCCGGTGCATGTGCTTCAGTCTCCCAAGGAGCTTTTAGCTGCCATTCCCTCTGACTCTGACGCTGATGAAGAATTCCAGCTTCTGCCCAGATCAAGCGCTCAATCACCTCTACCGTTTCAGTCTCAGAAGCCAGATAGGCTGAGTGATGTGCTTCGACGGAAAGGTAAAAAGCGCAAAGCTGTTGCTCCTCCTCCTCCCGTTTCTGAGCACGAGTCTTCAGATGGCTCGGAACATGAGTCTCCTCCACCTGCTCCTAAACCAGTTGGGGCTTCTACACGTTCCAAGCGCACCAAGGTATCCATCTTATCTGACTTTCCCTCCGTTCCTCAAGGTGTGCAGAAGCGCTCTCTTCTGTTTCCAGAAATTGTAACTCCAGATCTCCTCACCGGCCTCCAAGATTCGTCTCATGTTGCCCGCTTCGCTACGTGGCTTAGCTTTCAGGGCTGGGATACGCTGGAAACGGAGCCAGCGCGCTGTAACAATGCAATGGTCTACCAGTTTTATGCTGCTTTGGAGTATCCACCACCCAACCCGGAGTACAGCTCAGTGACCTTCACCTGGAGAGGAAATTCGAAGGAATGTTTTCGAGTCAAGGATCTGGCCAAGGCTATAGGGCTAACGGAGCAGTCAAGCGGCTTTGGTAGGTTGTACAAGAAGAATTGGCCAGCTGGAGCGACTGCGCTTAAGAAGACAGTATTTGGCTCAAATGTGCCCAAAGGTGCGCTCACAGTTGATCTTCTTCATCCCTCCAAGCGCCTCCTTCACCACTTCATCATCACCAACATCACGCCCCGCGACTATGATCGTGACAAGGTGACAATTGCTGACTGTTGCATTATGGCTGCCGTAATCACGGACCAGGTAGTCAACACAGCTCAGCTCATGATGAGCCATTTGGTGTTATGTCGCGCTGCAACCTCTGGACCTCTGCCCTTTCCTCACTTGATCTGCAAAATGCTTCGAGCGGATGGATTGTATGAACCTTCTCTCCCAGACTATGCCTGCTCTATTTTTCTCACCACTGACGCTATAGTTGCTATACTACTGCCCAAGAATGAGGAGAAACCCTACTCTAGCTCGCGCTCCGAGTTGAGCCCTCGCGCTCGGGTCTCCTCCAGCTCCGCCGACTTATCTGCTATAGTCGCTTCAATGGAAGCGCATCAGGAGAGGGTTGAAAAGCGTCTTGGCGAGATGGTACAAAATTATGTCTTCAATGCTAAAGCTAGTCCAGGAGAAGTTTAATGAAGAACGGGGTGGTAGCCCATGAGTGGATGTGATGGTTGCGCTTTAAAGCGCATTTGCTGATTCTCTTTTTTTTCTCTCTGCTCTGTCTATGTGATTTTTGAATTAGCTCGCTAGGAATCAAGTATCTCTTGTTGCGGTTTGTACTTCAATGAAAATATAGTATGCTTTTGATTTTTATATCTCTGAGAGCCTTACTAACCTGACTTGTCTTTAGTTAAGCTGCTCACTTTTCTCTCTTAAGATTTGTTTGACGTCTTAGCTAGCAAGCGCACTCTACTATCTTTCTTACCGTATGACTATGCTTTGAATTTTTCGATGATGTCAAAAGGGGGAAAAACACAGGTAAATTCCTCTTTGATTAAGGGGGAAGTATGAGATTGTGCTTGAATTCAGGGGGAATTGAAAACCGGTATGGTTAAGTACCTTGGTAAGTTACTTTGATCCAATTCCGAATCTGAATACTTGATTAAATTGATATGATTGCCTTCATATTGGTCACTTAAGAAAGTATTCATGAGCTTACCTGTTTACAGTTTGTCATCATCAAAAAGGGGGAAATTGTTAGTTGAGCTTTAATCATCTTGTTAAAGCTTAATCTATTTCTCTTTGTTTTGATGATAACAAACTAATATGTTTAATCTCTTAGTGTTTTTAAGCCTTCCAGGTCATTGACATATTTGTAAGGATGCGCTTAAGTAACTTAGAGATGCGCTTGACTGGTCACAGTCGCGCTTAACACCAAGCGGAGAAAGTAAGTTTCGCAAACGGTGTTTAATAAATCCATTCAAGACCAAGAAGTAAGAGTGATCGAGCTTCGAGGGCGTAGGGACGCGCTTGAATGAAGTTGAAGAAAGTTGATCACGAGGTTCCACTGAAGCTTAGGGTGTGCCAGAGCGCAGGAGAACAAATCTAGACGCTTCGAAGGCTGGTAAAGCGGGAGAGTGCAAGTTGCGTGCACAGGAAGGTGCGAGAAGAACTTTACACTCTTTGTGACGCTACTCCAGGGATCGCCAGCGTGGCAAGCATTTGTTAGAGCTTAAAGCACACGGATTGCTTATGTGGCGTGGATCAACACATGGAGAACAAAACCAAATCACTCCAAGCCGTTGATTAATTCTGGTGAAGTGATCAAGGCACACGGATTGATGAGGTGGCATTTTAGTTAGTCTTTGTTTTGTTACACGGTTGAGCTATAGGG